>NC_061121.1:193503438-193536868 GCF_002878395.1 Capsicum annuum
GTTGGAACTAACAATGAGGAAAGAGAACATGCCTTAAAACAAGATGAGGAAAGAGAACAATGGTTTTTCTATGTTTTAATTATGCTCTTATATGCATTAATGGTGGTTTTGGATAATTGGTTGCATGAGAATGGTTCTTTGGTAATGGGCTTTGGTTTCAAAAATACTATGTCCTCAATGTGTTTGATAAAATGCCTATAACAATGTTTTTACTATAATATTGATTTTTAATGGAACTTATGCATGGTTTAAACTTGTAATGGAACCCTAAATGATATGAATGATTTAAATAGTTTTGGATGGATTGAAAAGGCCTTGGTGGCCATGGTTTTGTTTAATTTGAAATCATGTGGGGTACATAAGAATACCCTAAGGATTGGCTAAGGAAAATACTTATAAAGATATTCTTCGAGACCCGAATCTCTTAGAAAGATGGAGAGAGTAGGAAGATCTTGACTCCTACTATACCCTCCATATCTACCTTGGTTCCCATTTCCATACGTTTGGTCACTGGGATAAGAAGAGAAAGATGTAGTACCCTTAGTCTTTGGAGATGCATGCTTTTGTATTTCCATAGAGCAACCTCTACTATAGTTAGCATAACCATTCTCATCGATTTGACCTTGATAAGAAGTACTACAAGATGAGGAATATGAAACTTCATAATCCTCACGTACATTCTCACCAGGATCCTCATAAGATTTGTAAATGAATGGGTTATACCTTACATCACCTCTAGGCTCAGAGTGGAAAGTGTAATACTCCTCACATGCCCTATTTTCCTTATAAGAACCATTGCAAAGCTCTTCATCATCTACAAACTCACTATAAGAACTAGGATTATCATTTATCTCACATTCTCCTTCAGAATAGTAGCCCTCATTTTCATCCAACTCTTGATTATGACTATATTCATAGCCTCCATAATCTCTCTTTTCTTCATAGCCATAACTATCTTCACCATAATCATAGTCTCCTATGTTGTAGCCACAATTATACAAGGCAAACGAAGACATACTTCCTTATATCACCTTGTACCTACAAAATGAACAAACAAGATTAGTAGTAAAGCTCCTCACCAACACTCATATGAATCTCACCTTTGTGATCCTCACAATTGGAGCGGCAAATATTGAAAGTTGTTTGTACTATGGTGATAAATAAGGTGTCAATCTCTACTTACGGCTAGAGTGGATTCTTATTTGAATGACTCAAACTAAAAATTACTTAAGGACTTGAATCAAGGAATCACAACGAATTGAAAAAGAGAAAAACTTGAAGGAGATTAGATGATGAAAGAAATGGGACTCAAGAACCAATCAATCAACATAGTAGATGAATTACTTAGTTTTTGAGTAGTTTAAGAATCAAAAGATGAGTTTAGGAATCAAGAAAATGAAACTAAGGAATCAAACCTTGAGCAATGGAGTAATTTAAGTATTGAATTGAGTTTTGAGGCTTGAATTTTGCGTTTGGGACTTGATCTGTGTTAGGAGGGGCAGATCTGCGTTTGGGGACCTAGTCAAGTAGGTGGGGCATAGGTCCAAGGCAGAAAGGACGTAGATGCTAATATTTTGAGGTGTTGCAGCACCTTGGGAGCACTTACAAAGCAAGTTGGTTGCCCCATACCTTTGAATTGGCCGAAATGCCTTCTAATTGGTCCTTTGTGTCCTCTTTCGTTGGGATATCCTTGGAATATTTGTAGATGCCTTAGCACAAACACTTTTCACTCTTTTTTTATTCCTTATTTTTGGATCAAACAAGCACCTTTGGCTGAAATTTCAACATGAATATAACAATCTCCTCAAGAACACCAAGAACATCAATCTTTCTAATTTTTTCTCCGGATCTTGGAATGAGTTGAAATTTTGAATGTAGACACTTCTTAGCCTTGTCAACTCATTATTAACATCAATTTTTCCAAATTCTTCACCAAAATCTTTAGATTGTAATTCACCTCAAACTTCTTCAACCCGAGCTTCCAACAAGGATAGAACACTCAAATAAGCTCCGATTTGATTCAAATTTGATTTATAGACTCGTATAGTGTTAGAGAACATAATTATAATACTAGAAACACAATAAATAATAAAAATAACAAACTTAAAATTTAACCTAAGACCTAAAACATGAATAGTAAATTTATTTTGTGATTTTTGATTTTCTAAGATGACTAGATCCAAGATTTGACTCCGTAGGAACAAAATCATGCTCGGTTCTGATACCAAATGATACGATTCTCACCATAAAGACTTGAATCTAATTCTGAAAAAGTAAATATAGAGAGAAAGAATATCAAAGATAGACACAAATATGATAATAAAAGGGCAATCAAAGGGTGTATCAAATCCAAAAAACTCCCTTTAAGATTACCAATAGCACCTAACTCTTATGTGACCGCAAAGGGGATTTAATCTCCCTTACAACCGACATTTCTAATCAAAGATAAACATTTATTTTTCCAAGCTCTCAAAACACTCCCAACGGAGGTTCATGAATTCATCATTACCAATCAATAGAAACTAACTAAAATAAGCCTAGCTACCAAGTATTTATAGTTTGGCTAAGAGAAAAGACATCATTTCACCCTTGAACTTGTTCGCTCAACTTACTTTAGCACTTAAACTTAACGTTCATTTATTACCCCCTTTAAATCTTTAAAGTGAATTAATTTCATTCCTAATGCTGATATGGCATTTTTTAAAAAAGAAAAAGAAAAAAATGCGTGAATCTTTATTTTATTTTTTAAATAACCCACTAATATTTATATATAAAAAAAATAAAAATCCCCGTCCTCTTTTTCTACCCTCACCCCCTAAGTTATCCTCCTCAAACCCATCAACCCCAACCCCACTCCTCCTTCAACTACCAAATACACCACCACCAGCTCCCCTCCACCACCCTACCAATATATATCTTGGTAAAATTGAGTGCATAAAGAACATCATTGAGCCCAAAAAATGAACTACTAGAATAGAACTTATTGTTCTTGTATAAAATGAATGTTTCATTTCTTTTTATTGCACATAAGTTGTTTCTGCTTGTACACTATATACTATTAGGTCATGGCAAAAAATTATTTGAACCTATACATAAGTAGCAACGGTAATGTTAATTTTACTCATATTTTTTTAGGTCTATTTTGATCATTTTTTGTGAGTTTCACCAGAATATTCCCTTGATTTTAGAGAATTTGGTATTGATTTGATGGGATTTATCAGATAGATTGAACTTTTGATCACTAATTTATGGTATTTTCTATGGGGGTTGGATTTGGTTGTCGATTTCAGATGAATTTAGTGTGGGAAAATTGATGATTTGGTCAGTAGGGATGGTATTTTTTGGCAAAAATTTGCTGAAAAATCTGAGCTCCTAATCATCTAATATGAGTTTATTTTTTTCTTTTAAATGTGAATTATCTTGTAAAAGGTAACTACATAGGGTGGGAGAAGAGGAAGGGGGTGCTGGAAAAGGAGGAGGGGGGAGGGGGGATGGAAGAGAAGAAAGGAAGGAGGGAGGGTCTAAAGAAGAAAGAAAATTGGGGTAGGGGGTTAGGGGGGAATAATATCTTTTCTCTTTGGATAAATATTACATAATTAGGGTCCAAAGTTGACTCAAATATTAAAAAAGGCCCACTAGGGGCTGTTTTGACCCGCTCTTGAAATGCTAGAGCGGATCCAAAGTGTCTTAGGTCCATGACCCTTCCAAGGGGCTTTTGAGTCCTGTTTGGCACTCCTTCAACTTCTTCAATGTCCTTTGACCCTCCTTAATGGTAATATTCATCCATGTGGCATCTTTGAATAGCACTAAGGAGTCATCAAGCACCTCGAGCATCATACGTATCTCATCCAAAGGTCCATAGGCAATTTGGCTTGTATCATATTATTATTATTACTATTATTATTATCATTACTACTACTATTATTATTCTTACTATTATTATTATTATTATTATTACTATTATTGTTGTTGTTGTTGTTGTTGTTGTTGTTGTTATGATTATTATTATTATTATTATTATTATTATTATTATTATTATTATTATTATTGTTATTATTATAATTATTGTTGTTATTATTATTATTATTGTTGTTGTTATTGTTATTGTTGTTGTTCTTATTATTATTATTGTTATTGTTATTACTATTATTATTAGTAGTAGTAGTAGTACTATTATTACTATTATTATTAGTATTATTATAATTATTGCTCCTGCTACTGCTCCTGCTCCAGCTACTGTTGTCGCCGCTGCTACTGCCGCCGTTGAGACGACTACTACTACGACCACTACCACTACCACTACTACCATTACCACCACTACCGCCGCCGCCGCCGCCACCACTACTACGACTACGACTACGACTACGGCTACGACTACTACTATTACTACGACTACGGCTACTACTACTACCACCACTATTACTACCACTACCACTTCCACTACTACCACCACTACCACTATGACCACTAGTATCACTACCACCACCACCCCCGCTACCACTACCGCCACCACTGCGACCACCGCCACTGTCACTACTACTAATAGTATTATTATTACTATTACTATTATTAGTATTATTATAACTATTATTATTATTATTATTGCAATTACTATTATTATTCTTATTATTAATTATTGTAATTATTATTATTATTATTACTACTACTACTATTAGTATTATTATTACTATTAGTATTATTATTACTATTACTATTATTAGTATTATTATTACTATTATTATTACTATTATTACTATTACTATTATTATTATTATTAATTGTTGTTGTTGATGTTGTTGTTGCTGTTGTTGTCGTTTTCGTCGTCGTCGTGTTCTTTAATCTTTTATTATTGATATGGTTCTCTTGTATAGGTTATCATATTATTTTTATGGCTACTTTATTTTTCGTAGTTATTTTCATCATGGCTTCTTCACAATTGTATTTGCTTTTCATACTATATTTTTTATATCCGTTACTTTAGTTGAGGGTCTATCGGAGATGATCTCTATTCACAAGGCAAAAATAAGACTACGTACACACCACTCTCTCAAGGCCCCACTTGTGAAAATACAGTAGATATATTGTTATTTTAAGAATTTAGAGCTATCACATTGTTAAATAGATACTCGAGTGTGTAATGGGCTGCTGCCAAAGCTCAATAATGAAAACAAATAGGCATGACTTCTTCATGTTATATTTACCACATATCTTGTTGGGTTATTTACAAATCATGTAGAATCATCCTGATTTCACAACTATAAATAAAAAGGAAACACTATATTTAAGAACTGTGGTTGCAACTATGAAAGTCATGGCAGAACGATAGACTTCATACTACACTCAACCTACTTGACTTGAGAATTACTTACACATCCCACTGGATCAACACAATTTTGAAGCTACAATCAAACAAGAGGAAAAGTACATTTCAAATTTATGGCATGCAAGTGTAACACCCCACGTTTTGGGGCTAGAATTCAAATCGTTGTTCCTAAGTATACAGATCCAAACCCAATGATTTTATATCTATATATGTGTGATGATCAATACTATAGTGTGAAAATGTCCCTTTATATCAGTCGAGGTCAGAAAAATCTCCAAACTCAAAGACAAGTTGAGAACACTTCTATTGATTTAGTTTTAGCAAACATTTCATCTTGGGTCAACTTTCAATGACTATTAATCCTTATACCTAATTAGTTACGTGGACTACTATATATATCAAAATAAATATCTTTGAATCTTCTTTCCAATGCATTTGGTTTCACCTTAATTCGATATCGGAGCAAAAAGTTATACCCATTTTACTCCACCATGTCAACCTATCAACAAAGTGACGATCTGAGATGATGGGCCGTCACCTATGTGATGACTTATCAACCCAAGTCATTAGCCTCCAGATTCTAAGTGACGACCTGGGGTGATGGGCCATCACCTAAGTGATGACTTATCAGCCCAATTCATCATCCATGACCTCACTCAATCAAACTCACCCTTAAACAGTTTCAAAGGGGTATTTTGGTCTTTTCCCTCACCTCCCACGACATAAAACAGCCCATACACGTACTTAGTCATAATAAATAAGTTTCAAAAGCCCTTAACCCTCTTTATTTCCAAGAACAAGATTAGGGTTTCTTCTTAAGGAAATCTCCTAATAATTTCAAGACTCCATTACACTCTTTACAAGATTATCAAGAATTTATGGTTCCCAATCCAAGAACGTTCAATAAAAGTTAATTATCTTCCAAGATTAAAGCTCTAAGGTATGTTAGATGTTCATCCATGGGCCCTTTTCACCCATGAAGTCCAAGAATCCATTTTTTATGTTTTAAAATCATAAAATTACATATTTATAATGATTTATCTCCATGAAGCATTTATGGATTTTGATTGTACATGATGTTTACAATCTATTTTTATTTAAAGCAGCCCTAATTACAAATTTTATGAATTTTGTCCATGAACTTACATGAATTTTGAATTTTTATCGTGTTTTCATGGAAGTATTGGTGATATTAAACCTTATATGTTTGAATGGGTTATTTGTTGAATTTAAACCCTAATTGATGATCTTAAAAGTGAAATCATGCTATTACTACAATTTTTAAAATTATTCTCAAGCTTGTTTAAACCATAAATTTCAAGTGTTTGATGAAATGCCTAAATGATAGGGTTTTGAACAATGACTACTTATTGCATGTTTACAATTTAAGATTTTGGAATTTGTTTTCAAGTGGAATGAATTATAGTATGTTTTAAATATTGTGGTTCCATATCATGTTCATGAGAATTTCAGAATAAATCTTCAGTTTATGATTTTTTCATGTGATTGTTCTATCTCATCATGTCTATAAGTAACCTCATGTCAAAGTCTTGGTCCCCATGTATTTGATGAAATGCTTAAGTGAATAATTATGAACAATAATTTTCTTCCATGGTTTCAAAGTTTCATGTGACCCTGTTGTTATTGTTATCGAGTCCTGGGGGTTATAAATGCTCAAAATTTAGTTGCTTACCTAGTCCCAGTAATTTCAGAATAGTTTCAAACACGTATGAGGATTATCAGTTCAGTCAGTTATCATATCAGTCAAACTTAAAACAATTCATTAATCCAAGTCAATTCCCTTTTTAGTTAAGCTTAGCTTAGTCCCGTAATCAGTGCCAGTCCAATTGGGAGTGGGATTCAGCACTGAGCAAACCCAGGGATAAGGGCATTCCTGTTAGTATAGGGTTTGATCCTTAGTAGCAATCCCTGAGTTACAGAACTACATAGCCAATGTAGGTTAAGATATCTTCTTTCCAGATAAGGGTTAACACATCTCACATTAGTTTTCCTGCCAGTGAGGGTTGATAAAATATCTTTCTGCCAAATAGGGTTGACTCACAGCCAGTGTTAGTACCTATGGCACGGTACTAGAACCCTTCCAACTGGGATGACAGGTTGGACCCCGATCAGCTCAGACTGGGACATTTTGGTTAGATTATACCTCCCACAGTTTCAGTTTTAGTATTCAGTACAAAACTCAGTTCAGGTTTGTTTGACCATAACATACATTTTATCAGTTATTCAGTTATTCAGTTATCAGATTTTAGTATTTTAGTTACAGACTATATCAAAAACATATTATATGTTTGGTCATGCACTCTCAAATTTTACAGCTTTCACACATTGATGTTCAGTAATCTCATGCTAACCAGTCAGTCTTTGCTTCATGCATGTTCACTAAGTTATCTTATATTATGCAGATAGTTATTACTTCATGTTCAGTTATCCCATGTTATGTATTCAGACAGTTATTACTCATACACATAAAACCATGCATATTAGCCTACCTCATTTAGCATACTAGTACATTCAAAGTACTGATTGCATACTCGTTTCTTGTGCTATGTTGTTTCATATCATAGGTTCGGACGCTTAAGTTCTCGACCGTACCTAGTTATTCCAGCACACCAGTAGCAATAGCAGTGGTGAGTCCTCATGTTTTGAGGACCAATTATGTTGTTTTAGTTTCTCGATTTTAGAAGACAGTCGGAGTTTGTTGGGGCCTTGTCCCATCAACTCCTCAGTTATTCAATTAGAGGCTTTCAGACCAGTACAGACAGTTAGTCAGTTTTTAGTATGTTTTTAGACGTTAACATCATGTTTCAGTATTGACTATAGTTTTTAAAATCTTATGGACTTTCAGTTAAAATCTGCATATAGTTTCTTTGAGATTTTATTCAGTGCCTACAGTAGGTACCAGTCATGGGTAGCTTGAGGTCTTTCGGGACTGTAAGCACCATGTGGTGACCAGGGTGTATTTTCGAGTCGTTATAGCAATTCATGATGAATTAATATAACTTTACACTATATTCAAACTTACATGTCATGTTGAATTAGGCAAAATCATGTTGGATCACTATAATTTCAAATCTACAAATAAAAAAGAGAAAAAAAAAACATTTTAGAATTGTGACATGCAAGTAATGATAATTCAATATAACTTTATGTTATATTCAACTTAATTGCCATATTAGATTATTATACAAATTATATCGCATCGTTATAGTTTCATAGCTGCAAATAAAAAAAGGAAAAATATGTTTCAGAACTATGACATGCAAAGCGACAGATTGGTATGGTATGTTGTACTCAACCTAGTACATCATATTGGATCACTCACAAATCATAAACATGATTTCAAACTACCAAGAGGTAAAAATGTCTTTCAAAATTTTGGCATGCAAACCAAAATAGATCAATATAACCTCATTTTTTATTTAACTTAGCTGACATGTTGATTATAAACAATTGTGCGGGATCGTCATGACTTCAAGTTATTCTACTTGTTTGATTTATTTTCCCTTCTATTTAAGTAAATAAATGGAGACCAAGGGAAATAAAATAAGTGAAAATTCTTTCTATCAAAATATTATTGTCAAGTATGATTTTGTATAGCATATTAAAAATAAGAGAAAGGAGAAAGTTATGTTTAACCGGTCAAGAATCAATTGGGATTTTTTGTCTATGGTCAGTGCTCAGGCAATGAAGAAGAAATTATTAGCGATATATGGGGGCGTCAGTAATGGGGATAAAGATAGTATGTCTAGATGTATTAGGGAATCTTCTAGAGAAGTACTGAGGATCTGTAGAGGACATGTTGGTGTGCATCAAGGGGATTGATGGTGGAATTCGAATGTTCAATGAAAAGTGGAAGCAAAAAAGGTGGAGTACGTAAAGTAGGTAGAGAGTAAGTACAAGGAGGAAAATAGGAAGAGTAAGAAAATCTACAAGATGGCAAAGAGGGAGTCAAGCTTGGCAGTTATGACGATGCAAAAGGTAATTTTTTTACGTATGTATGTAGAATTGGAGGACATAGATGGGAATAATAAGTTGTACCGACTAACCAACACCAAAGAAAAAAAGGATTGAGGCCTCGATGAGGTAAAATGTATCAAGGATGAGGATGGCAAAATATTGATGGGGGATGCACTCATTTGAAAGAGATGTCAGTCTTACTTCTACAAACTCTTGAACTAAGAGGGGGATATAGACATTATGTTGAGAGATTTGGAGCACTCCTAAAGGAATCATGATTTTAGATATTATCAGTATATCAAAGTTAAGCGTGTTTGTCACAATCCAATTTCTTGAGTCATGATGGCACCTACTCTAACTCACCAGTAGGTAAGCAAAACCATAGCCTGAAAGGAAAAGTGATGGGCTAAATAGCAGATATAAAAGAATACAGAATGAAAGCATGTGATAAAGTACTAAGCAGATATATATATAAATATGATCATATTGAAAAATAGAGGAAAGAGGGGTAAAACATCCAAGAGAGTACCCATAACCTGATAAGGTTGGTACAAGATCCACTAAATCAAATATAGAGTACTAGACAGTGTCAAATATAGATGTAGTCTTGAAGTATACAAAATACTATCAAAAAATAGCAGAAGGAGAGAGAATCAACTTTGGGATCTAAAAGCTCACCCTATTTTTGAGGCAGCAACAGGCCTGAGGATAATGTTAATGGTAATGGATCATAATCACATCTGCATTAAGAAAAGATGTACAGTACCAAAACAATGGTCACTCAGTATGCATTATGGCCGATTAAGCTAAATTATAGTTCGAGTAAAATAAAATGTGAGAATGTAAACTAAAGTCAGAAATAAAGGAAATAAATAAAAACAATACTCCAAGTCGAGCGATTATGATAAATATGTAGAATAAGTAACTCAAATGTAAAAGAAATCTAACTACAACCTTATTGGGTCCCCATAAGCCCATAAGGCACAAACAAGAAAGAAATACCCATCTGATCCCCCATAAGCAAGTCGGGTACAAGAAAAAAGTACTTTAATACAAGGATGGATTAATCTATAATAATATTAGAAAGTTAACCACGAGTAAAACGTATTTGAAACTTCACCATGAATATAAATTTTAAACTTGAATTGGGACTAGAGAATAAGATTTTGATATAAAATAACACGCATAAATGAAATATGTCGGACTTGAATCAGGACTGATAAGTAGGCAAAAAGTTGTGACAATACAAAGTTATAGCTTCTCTTAAGTCCAATTAGTACTAAATTCCTCATTCGGGTAGTCAAACCTATAAACGATGTGGGTTTTAGTCATTAATCCTAAGGATAAGTTTTTAAGAATCAAATACTATTCTACCCCGAGCACCAAAGATAATCGGAGCTTGTTAATTTGACTAAGTCATCCTAAGGCCCAAGATTTAGTCTAAGGTTAAAAATAAAGGCCTCTTAGGTCTATAAGAAACTAATTTAGGCAATTGACCTAAAGAGAGGGCCAACGGAGCCTGTTACCAGTCCTAAAATCTCATACTAAGGAAAATACCTACCTAAACCAAGACTAAGGCTAATAATTTCATCCCAAGGTACTAAGTAAATCAAAACTAATCCTAAGGCATCAAAATAAACCAGTGTGAAGAAAAACTAGGCTGAATTCCACTACAAAGATCCCTAATCGGCTAACTTAATCAATAAATACCAAGTCATCAACCGGGTCATAAATACCCACCCATAGATGGCATAATACTACACTAATACTATAATAAGGCTCATTCTAGAAGAACAGTAAGCCTAGACTACTTGGACACCTCCAAAAGTTTGCCAAGACCTCTACTCCACAGCTTTTCCATTCTGAGAAGCCTCTGGATGTTGCCACGCTATCAAAATAACAATCTACACATTAAGATGAGAATATAGATACCCGTATTGCATATAAATGCTCTAGGTCAAAAATTAAACCAATCTCATGTGGGACTCGCTTGCGGAATCACAAAATCAAAATCATCCATACATCCCTCTAAACTCAAGGATCATTTACCCTCAAAAGTGAGTGGAATTGAAGATAGCCCACAAAGTAATCTAGAGATTCAAAGTTAAATCGAATAATTAAGATAAAATTTAATCAAAGGCTTACAAAAAATAAAGATGAGTAAATGACAACAACAAAGTTTCCAACTTACTCTCAATGCCCAATAATTAATCTCGCACTATTTCTAAGCTTCCTAGGGTTTTAATAGTATTAGGACTTGCAATAAATGAGCTAAAAATTGGGATAGTTAGTATTTAATACTGCTTGGGGTCCCTCTTCATGAATGAGGGACCCCACAAACTTGAAGACTAACTCAAACAGACCTTCACGAGTGTGGTTGGTTCACCACAATCACATAAAAGAGGCTTGCATAGATCAACTAGCAGATCTTTTGCAAACGTGAATGATGGATCGCTGTGGAGGTCAGGGATATTTGACTTCCGCAAATGTATCCAAGGCCTTGTGATCACGAAGGTCATTCATGGCCTGCTCTAAATGCACCAGCATCAGCAACTTGGCTAGACGTTTATGATCATGCCCTCAGAATTTATTTGGAAGCCCATGAATGAAAAAAAAACTATACTACCCTACCAAATTCATCATTCCAAACTCAACGATACCATCAAAATTCGTATTTGTCATTTTGATTAGAAATGGGCCCACTACTAAGTGTCCACTTTAGCCAAATCTTACCAATAGCCCAAATTTAGTTCGGGAGCCTTAGTACCCAAACCAAAGGTGTCCTAGACTAGAATAAATACTATGGAGCTAACTAAATTATTGGAATTGACATCAAAGTCCTTTACCTAAAGTTCAGGTTCGGTGCCCTTTTTTTAACAACAAAATCTCCAAAATAGGAAACTTTCCCTCAAAATCAAACAAAATAATCGGTAATCAAACTGTTAGTCTCAGCAAGTCATAAATAAATTAGAAAAAATATGAGAAAGATCTAAATACATAAAAATCACAAAAATATTGGAAATGACCTGGAGGGTTATTATAATATTCACTACTAAAAGTACTTTTGCCCGCGAATGTAAAGGATCAAGAAGTACCTGAAGGATCGAACAAGTAGGGATACTAGAGATGTATCTCATGCTCGGTGTCCCAGGTATCCTCTTTGACTAGATGGTGTCTCACTGAATCTTAACAACTAGAATAACTCTAAAATACAATCGTCTAATATTTGCGGCTAATATAGCAACGAACTCCTCCATAAAGGTCATCGTCTCATCCAACTGAACTGAATCCCCATGAAGTATGTCAGGATTATTCAAAATATAAATTCACAAAATTAATACATAGAAAACTAGATTGGGGGCTGAAAATTTAGGGGGTAAGGCCAACTCATAAACTACTCCCCAATTATCTGAAGTGTCTCAAATGGACTAATATACCTGTGGTTGAGCTTGTCTCTCTTTTTAAACCTCATCATTCCTTTCATGGGAAATAATTGAGGTAAAACTAGATTTCTAACTCCAAAATTTAAAGCGTGAAGTCTGGGATTAGCATAACTCTTTTGCCTACTCTAATTATTCGCAACCTATTTTAAATTTCTTGAACCCTGTCTAAATACTAACGAAGCAAGTCAATACCACGGGGTATAACCTCTAAAGTATCAAACCAACTAATAAAAGATCAAAAATACCAAATCCTACCCGCTTTGAAGGGTAAATGATCCTTGATCTTAGATGAATACACGGATGATTACGATTTCATGATCCCACAAGTGCATCCCGAGGGAATTTTTTATCTGATTGTTGACCCAGAGTATTTATATGTGATATGGGTATCAATGTTATCATTTTAATATGTAGATTATTATTTTGATAGCATGACAGCATTCATAGTCTTTTCAAAAGGAAAAAGGTGTGGAGTAGAGGACTTGGCAAGCTTTTAGTAGCATCCAAGTAGCCTAGGCTTTCCTTTTCTCTAAACTGAGTTTTCTATGGTATTAGTGTAGTATTATCCTAGCTATGGATGGGTATTTACCACTCGATTGATGACTTGGTATTTATTGATTAAGTTAGCCGATAAAGAGCTTTTTTGTAGAACTCAACCCAGTCTTTATTCACATTAGTCTCTTTTGATACCTTAGGATTAGTTTGGATTTACTTAGTACTTTTTGGTGGAATTATGAGGCTTATTCTAGGTTTGGGTAGGTTCTTTCCTTTGTATGGGATTTCGGGACTAGTAGTAGGCCCTATCGACCCTCTCTTTATGTTAATTGCCTAAGTTAGTTCCCTACAAACCTGGATTTTATTTGTTAACTTAGACTAAATCTTGAGCCTTAGCACGACTTAGTCATATTAATGAGCTCCAATTAGCTTTGGTACTTGAGGTAGAATAGTATTCAATCCTTAAAACCTACTTAGGATTAATGACTAAAACCCACATCGATTATAGGTTTGATCACTCAAATTGGGAATTTAGTACTAATTGGACTTAAGATAAGCTATAACCTTGGATTTCACTACTTTTGGATTACTTATAAGATCCAGTTCAAGACCGATAGTTATGATTTATATGTAGTATTTTCTATCATAATCCTATTCTCTAGTCTCAGTTCAAGTCCAACATTTATGTTTATGGAGAAGTTTTGAGCAAGTTTTACCTGTGGGTAAATTTATGATATTATTATATATAAATCCATCCTTGTATTAGAGTACATATTATTTGTATCCATTGGGCTTATAGGGACTCGGATGAGTTTTTTCTTTCTTGTTTATGCCTTCTGGATTTATGAAGGGCCAATAAGCTTACAGTTAGACTGATTTAACTTTTGATCTACTTATTCTACATATTATCATAATCGACTAATTTGGAGTTTTATTTTTATTTATTTCCCTTATTTCTGACTTTACTTTACATTCTTGCATTTTATTATACTCTTACTATAATTTAGCTCAGTCGGTCTATGATGCTTATTGAGTTTCTAATATTTTTGTACTCATACTACACTTTTGCATTTTTCCTTAATGTATATCTAAGTATGACCCACCCCATTGACACCATCCTTATGCTTGTTTTTTGATCCTCTATCCTTCTATTGTTTTTGGAGTCTTTTGTATACTTTAAGACTAAATGTATATTTGACACTATCTAGTACTCTATTTTAGAATTAATGGCTTTTATACCGACCTTACCAAGTCATGGGTATACTCTTTTGGATATTTAACCCCTCTTTCCTTAACTTTTTAGTAAGATCATTTATATGTATGTCTATATTGCATTCTTTTGTTTTCACTATTTAGCCTATTACTTATTATTTCAGGTTATGTTTTGACTTACCTACTGGTGGGTTAGAGTAGGTGCCATCATGACTCAAGAAATTGAGTTGTGATAAATTAGTATCAAAGCCTAGGTTCACTGGTGTTGTTGGTTCAAAAGCAAGTGTCTAGTAGCGTCCTGCGAATCAGTACAATGATGTCGGTATCTTAACTACAGGAAACAACATGATATTCTTAGGAAAGTCTCACCTTCTTTAGTTATTTTTATGCATTGAGTCAATATTGGTTTCTAAATTGTCATTTATTTCACTCTTTCATATATGGCTAGGACATTGGCTATAATATTTATGGGTGGAGACCCCAATCCTGTAAATAGGTAACCCATTAGATGTTGAGGTTGACCCAAAGGTCGAGGTTAGGCTAGAGCTACATCACCAACTAGGGGTCAGGATAAGAAGCCTTTATCAGATCCAATTATTGCTTCTGAGCTAGAGATATCTCCAAAGGTTTAGCGGCCCAAGTAGTTGGTGGGCTAGGGGGTATCCCAGGCCTCTCTGGGTTTATATCTTCTTCAATACTTAAATATGTTCTATTTTGTTATTAGGGTTAGTAGGTGGTAAACCGTCAGATGCGGACTAGTCAGTAGCCTAGAATGGTGATAATTTAGAAGCATAGCCAGGAATTGTGGCTCCCAGAGCAGAAGTTCCCCTACCACTTGTAGTTCCACAATTGGTAGTAGCTTAGCTAGTTATAACTATTGGTGAACAGAAGATGTTGGGTTAATTTCTGAGATTAATTCTACGCTAGATTTTCAAGGGCCTCAGGCGAGGATGTATTTGAGTTTCTGACTAGTTAAAAGGAGAGGTTCTATAATGTGGTCCTAGTAGAGTCACATGGTATAGATTTAACCACCTTCTAGTTTTATCAGGCATCCAGACATATGTGAAGAGGTTATATGGACTCCAGTCCAGTTGGATCTCTACATATGATATGGACTTAGTTCTTTGAGGCTTTCTTGGAGAAATATATGCCTCACAGAATGTGTGAGTGCCTGAGGGATCAGTTCACCAACTTGGAGCAGAGTTCTATAATATTGTTATGTATGAAGTGAGTTTCTATGAGTTGGATTAACATGCCACTATGATCTTACCTATAAAGTATGAACAAATCTGGTGTTTTATCATAGGGCTGAGACTTCCTCTTTGCATGGCCACTTAGAATCTAATTGATGGTGGCAAGTCTTTCATGGATATTTTTTATTGTGCTCATACTTTGGAGGAGATGCATCACGAGGACCAAAAGGGTGGTGATAGAAGGTTGTGTCTAAAGGGCGGTAGGAACCACAATGGATCACAATTCAAAGGCAGATATTTTCAGGGTAGGTAACCTCAGCATCAATCAGATCAGTACTAAGGTTAGTCTAGTAGACCTGTTTAGGAAGCACTTCAAATTAATAATAGTGACTTCAATAGTCAAAGTAGTAATCAATCCTCAAGGGGTGCACAGTCAGCGTATTTAGGCTGAGGTGGTAATTCTAGGTCATTTGGACCTTCTAGATAGAGCAGAGTACCCAACATATATTATGATTATGGGGTCATTGACTATTTCTCCATAGAATATCCTTGGCATGAGACGATCAAGCCTGCAGTATAAAATATTCATCCAATCAGGGTAATGTTGTATCTAGCTAGAGGTAGTGCACAGGGTTATAGGGGCAGTCTCCAGGATTCCAGAGGAGGTCCTCAGGTAGATAGGGCAAGTGGTAACTCAGGTACCCAGTCTAAAGGTGGACGGGGTTAGTTGTATGCTATACTTGGGAGGTTAGAGGTAGAGTCTGTACAATTTTAGTATGCCATCAGCTAGCTACTACTTTATTTGATTAGGGATCCATTTAGTCATGTCTTTTCTTACTATGCACCATAGTTAGCATCATCCTAGAGCTTTTATCTCTACCATTATATACAGATACTCCCATAAATGATTTTTTAGTAGTAAATTATGTTAATTGATCATGTCTAGTGACCATTTGAGAGTATAATACTTAGAGTGATCTTATTGTACTAGATGTAGTGGATTTTGCTGAGATTCTATGCATAAACTGGTTATCCTCTTACCATACGGTCTTGGATTATTTTACCAAGACCATTACCTTAGCCATGCTTGGCACACCCTTGATTGTGTGGTAGGGTTCTTTTAGTTGCGTATCGATGGTATTATTTCTTATCTTTGGGCTAGAGGATTGATAGCAAGGGGTTAAAAGTCATATCTTACCTATCTTTGTGATGTTGATGTGAAGAAACTTCTCTCAACTTTGTTTCTATGGTCTGTGAGTATCCTAATGTTTTCCCTACCAACCTACCTAGCCTTTCTCCTATTGTGATATTGAGTTTGTGATCGACCTTGAGTCAGACACCCGGCCTATTTCTATGGCACATTACCGTATGGCTCCTACCAAGCTAAAGAAGCTAAATTCTTAGCTTTAGGATCTTCTAGGTAAGGGTTTCATTAGGCTGAGTGTATCATCTTGGGGTGCTCTTATTCTGTCCGTGAAGAAAAAGAATGGTTCTATGCGTATGTGTATCGACTACAGGGCAGCTAAAATAAGGTGGCAATGAAGAATAAGTATCATTTGCCTTATATCAGTGATTTATTTGACAAACTTTAGGGTGTGTCAGTGTTTTATAAGATTGATTTGATATTTAATTACCATCAATTGAGGATTAGAGTAGAGGACATCCCTAAGACAGTCTTCATAACTTATTATGGCTATTATGAATTCATAGTAATGCCTTTTGGGTTGACCAATGCCCCAACAGTGTTTATGGACTTGATTAACTACATTTTTAGGACTTATCTAAACTCTTTTATGATTATTTCATTGATGATATTCTTGTCTATAAAAGAAGTAGGGAAGATCACGAGCAACATTTGACGATTATGCTCCACACTTTGAGAGATCATAGGCTTTTTGCCAAATTCTTATAGCAAGAGTTTTGGCTAAAGTTTGTCGAATTCCTAGGACATACAGTTTCTAAGAATGGTATTATGGTGGATCATACAAAATTAAGGATATTCATGATTGAGCCAGACCTATTGTAATACCTCGAAGTTTCCTAGCTAATTTTGTCCCAATAATGCCTAGTACTAGCTTCTAAATTGAATGATGATTATTCGATGAGGAATTTTCAAGTTTGTCATGTAGGAAATTCAATAAGATTTCTATCGATATAAGATTCGCTTAAATCCGATAACCGGGTAAGAAGTTATGCCTATTTCAAGTTTCCATCATAAAACAGTCCCATATTGTCAGTGGTGCGCCGTGCCACAAGCAAACATGGAAATTGTCCTTTTCCAGTGTCTCAACGTGATTTCCCCATGTCGTGCCAAAGTTCCAGGTCAGGAAGGAAGGGGAAACACAATGGCTCCGTGTTGTGCCATCCCTCAGTTTCCCAATTGTCAAATTCTAGTGACATGGCGCGATAGCGTCGTATTGCGCCACGGGCCCAGTTTGGGAAACTTTTATTGAAATTACAAGACGCGCCCAAGGGTTAAAAGGATTGATTTCCTACCCCTATTTAAACCCAATAACATGTGATTTAGCCATTCTTCACCCAAAATATACTAATTTCTCTCAAGTTTCTCTTAAGAAAAATCTAAGGTTTCTATTGGGGATTCAAATTCAAGAAGGTTTCACCGTCAATCCTCAAGAAATCACATCCCAGGTATGCATAGTGTTCATTTATGGACTTCTTTCGTCTATGAAGCCCGAGAATCTCTTTTCTAAGTTTAAGCTTATGGATTTCTTTATGAATTTCATGTTGAGTTTGTTTTGTTTATGTTGAGAATGATCAATTGAATTCAAATCCTTGTTGGGTGATCAATTTTATATGGAATTGATTTGTATAGATGTATATTCATGTGAACCTATAAATAAACCCTAGGATGATGAAATTAGAGATGAATCATGATGATTAATTGTTGTATAATGTTGTCTACATGTGCTATTCCTACCATGTGTATGATTAAATGCCTAGATGAAGGAAAAATGCCTAACTAGTATGATATCATGAAATACCCATGTATGTACAAGCTTATGCATATCACATGTTTGATGAAGTGATTCAATACATGAATTATGAATTGTGTTGTTGGTCATGTGTTCAAGTAAGCCTTGCTATGTCAGTTTCTTCTCATCAAGTCCTGGGATACTTGTACCCGACCATTTAGCTGTGTGCTTAGAGCCATGTCATGTTTTCACGATCTTCTCAGTCAAGCTATGATCTATAGAACTCAGTCAGTCATGTGACTCAGGAAATCTCAGAAATTTCAATAATTTCAGTAGCTCAGTAATCTCAGTAACCTCAGTATTCCCAGTCAATCTCAGTAACTTCTGTATTCTCAGTCAGTCCTGAGAACTCAGTACATTCTGTTATTCAACGAAACTCAGTAAATTTAGTTTAGCTCTGCTAGAAAATACCACTAGTATCAGCTCAGTTTTGATAATCACTTTAGTTTAGTTAATCAGTTTAGTATCTTTCAGATAGAAGTAGGATTCAGCACCGAGCGAGCCTAGGGATGGGGACTCACCCGCTAGATAGGACTGAGATCCCTAGAAGCAATCCCTAAGTTCCAGAACTACATAGCCAATGTAGGTGTAAGATGTCACCCATTAGATAGGACTGACATACTCAGGGAGCACCCGTTAGGGCATTTAAATGTATAGGATTGATCCCAGGGGTCACCCATTAGATTAGGACTGACTCCAAAGCAATTGTCTTTACCATGGTGTGGTACTAACAGCCTTCCAGCTAGGGTTACAGGTTGGACCCCAGTTGGGTTAGTATGGGGCATGTCGGTTAGATGAATACATCTCACAATTTCAGTTACAGAATCAGGACTGTCAGATACAGTCAATTCAGCTCAGTTGTATAGATTTAGGACTATAAGATACAGTCAATCCTTATTATTATAAATAGACCTCGGGATTACCCACTAGACAGGACTGATCTTAACTATGGTCAATCAGTAACGGTATCATCAGATTTAGAGATCACCCTCGAGATAGGACTGATCTCAGATTCAGTTACTCAGATATAGTACGGAACTCAACTAGTTCTATCAGATTGAGGACTGTCAGATACAGTCACTCATGTTATCAGTTATATCCATTATCAGAACTTATGTTATTAGCATTCAGCTTCAGATACAGTTAACCAAACCAGTTCTTTATAATCAGAATTGTCAGACACAGTTATCCATGTATCAGTAACATAGTATCAGTCCCTCAGTATTCAGTAATATAGTATTAGTTTCTACTTATCAGTGACTCAGATGTCAATATCGGTAAACTCAGTAGTCAAAACTCAGTGTCTAGTCCTATCATGATCTCAGTTATAGTTACGTATGCACGCATGTATTCTCATGTTCATGTTAGTCAGTCAATTAGTATTGTTCATGCATATGAACCTATTGCGTTCATCCTACCTCACTTGCATACCAGTATATTCGAAGTACTGATGTATTTGTACTATGGTGTCTTATACCATAGGTTTAAAAGCACGAGCTCCAGAGAACCAGTAGCATCCCAGTTTAGCGATCAGAGTTAACAGTGAGTCCTTATCCTTCGAGGACATGATGATCACATTACTATTTTAGTTTTCAATTTATTTCAGTAGTTGGAGTTAGTTAGGAACATGTCCCATCAACTCCTTATTCAGACATTTTGGAGGCTTTCAGACTACAGTATGTTCAGACAATTATCTCAGTTGTTTTGGTATTGTTATACTATTTTTTTAGTTATGTAGTAGTATTAACCTTATGGCCTTTCAGTTTATGTTTTCCCATTTACGATATTATTACTATTATTCAGTGCTCATTTTACAGATATCAGTTATGGGTTAGCTTAAGGTCCTTCGGGGTCATGGACACCGTGTAGCGTTCTGGGTACCAGATTCGGAGCGTTACACCTATATCTTTGACTGATGTTTAAGCTTTATTAGTTTGGCATGCTATTACAGATGATTCGTCAAGAGATTTGCTATTATTGTGGTGCCTATGACTATATTGACTAGGAAGGAGGTTCTATTTTAATGGTCTAATGATTAAGGGTGTTCACGATTGGGTTGAAAATCAAACTGATCCACGAACCAAATCAAATAGATTAAAAAATCGATATTTGGTTTAGTTTGGTTTGGTTTAGTTTGATTTTAAATTTTAAAAACCGATAATTATTTGGTTTGGTTTTAGTTTTACACTAAAATAACCGACAAAATAACCAAACCAAACCAATAAAAAATTTCACTCTCTCTCTCTCTATATATATATATACATATGTATATATTATTTATATGTTATTCATGAATAAAATATAAATATCTGTTACATATTAAATTTTAATCATGAATTTAACTTTAGCCGTAACACTTGAGTAGACAGTATGTTATTGATAACGCTCAAATTACACTCTTGAATGGGTGTAAGCGATCGTTGTCAATATAAAACCCAACTAGGTTGGGGTCGAATCCCACAAGGAACAATGTGAGTAGTGATTAAACTAGTTTGAAACTAAAGGTACAAGTTAAATTCAAACAATCGATATAAAAAGATAAAATGGGGGTTTAAGGTTCACAGAGAGTTAATTGTCACTTTTAATATTTTAGTGTTTAAAATCAGTCTAAATGGGAAACCAAAGCTATGTTCACCATGGGTTTTGGGAATTGACAGATACTAGATAATGCTTGGGATTCTCGAAACAAGTAGAACAGCAGAATATCCCTGACTATTATACTATCTGACTTATCTCTCGACCTCACCAGACAATTTATTATCTAATTCTCTCAAACTTAGATAACTTATGTATTTCCAATAGGATGTTATATCAGGTAGATTAATCCAGTTACGGCATTAATCATTAAACAGAAGGTTGGTAGCTTTTGAGTCCCTGTTGATAATTCATGTCCTCTAGTCTATTTCTCCATTAGAAGAAAATAAAACCTAAGGCATAATCTAATGTTTGCAGCCACTAGATTTCAGTTCAAACAACAGAATTTCAAGATGTTCTACTACTTTTTGAATCCGTTAAACACCTAGTATCATATCAAACCCTAATCCATGGATCCCATAACCCCAGCTAATGGAATTAGCCGCTCATGATTTGATGAACGAACTCACAAGTTGAATTCATAATGATAAGGATAACTTACGATTAGATGGAAAACAACAAGTAGTTTCTTTGATTAAATCACCAGGTAGAAACCCAAAAATAGTTGATTAAAACAAGAAAAATAATTGATGTAAGAGAGCAATGTTACATACCTCTCTTCCCTAGGTTAATGTCTGATAGATAACAACAGATCATCCTCAATAAAACTCCAAAACAAGTCTTTAAATAGTAAATCCTAAATAAGGAAATTAAATTAAAGTTTTAGTTTTCTCTTTGGTTTAGATGACGATGCTTTTGACGGCGTGTCAGATTCCTGATGACATGTACGAGATGTCGTTAATGGTTCCAATAAATTTTTATCTTTTGCCTCTTCAGATGGCAATCCTGATGGAGTGTCAAAAATCTTGACGGCACATGAAAATTGTCGTCACATCTTCACTGGAAATTAGCATACTCTGTCTCTGGTTGACAGCGATTTGGATGCCATGTACCATATTTGATGGTCCTTCTGAATCATCGTCACATTTTATCTCAACTCTGTAGGTTCTGTCTAAGCTTGACGGCAACTTTGATGGCCTGTCCCATGTATGATGGGGCTTCAGAATTGTCGTCAGCTACACTTCAGCTTATTTATATCAGATGTCATCCGATTTATTCTTATTTCCTTTGGTTTACTCCCCGATCACTTATGTCTGCATTAACACACTAAAATCAATCAAAAATAAAGAAAGTTGGTTAATACTTCGCAATTATTCAGAGTTAAAAGTTTCAAATATGTTAACACCAACACCCTCAACTTAAACAATTGCTTGTCCTCAAGCAACCAAAACATAACTAGGTGTAAGAAAACTACAATTTGGCAGCTAACTACTCTTATTAGTTCAAATACATGCACCATCTCCATGATCAATCAAAATAAACTCAACTGCATCTAATATTTGAAAACAACCATGTAATTCACAAGCATCTAGATATGGCAAAAATTTCTGCAGTAACAACCTAGCACATACCCAAATTACATTCTCCAAACAAAGCAGTCAATAGCAACATACTTGGTGTACCCTCACAATAAAGAAATCCCGTTTTCACTCAGATTCACATGTATTAACATAGGGATGAGCGTAAGACTCACTCTCAGAATGAAGTTCCAATATTGCGCATCAAATACCATAGGCTTTCCCTTATAGTCAGTACCAAAGTCTTCAGATAAGTCAATTAGGATCACTAAAGGGCTTTTCTGAGCTTGTAACGTAAGCTAGGGGCTAGTATGATATTCAAGGGTATTTCAAAGTGACTATACCTCCTTGGCACTACATCAACTCATGGGTTTTCAAATTTTGACCTTCTTTACTTTCCTCTTTTATTTGATAGGTATTCTCAAGACGGGTGTTGTATGTTAAAGCATTAGATTAACTTTTTCAGTTTTCTTTTTTCCTATTTTCTTTTTCACTACACCCAACTTGTTATTCACTTTCCTTCTTTTACCTCTATTCATACTCATAATGCATCACGCACCCCTATAGTATCCATCCTCAACTTAGGCTATTTGCCTAAGTCAAGGTGCACAGTGTCCAAGGAGGACCAGGGCCAAAACAGGTTCATTGTGATGTAATGGGAAGGTGAAAAGTGTATAAGAAAGAACTAGTCTATTTAGGCGTAAAAGGGGATCAAGGGATATTATTCACATTTGGACGGTCATTTAAGCTAAAATGGGTTAACATGCAAAAACGGCCTATGATTCTTTCCTAACGCTTATCCTATGACTATTGTACGACTAAATGGGCAAGTTCTAGATTCAATGCACAATGGGAACTGAGTAAGACCTTACACACACAAGGCACATAAGTATCTCGCATGTCACTACATATCCAGTTCATGCACTTGTTTAACAATGGTTATTCAGTTGCCAGACTAACGCCACGAAAAGATACACCGTGGTCACAAATGGATACAATTCACATAGTAATATATCAGACCAATGGAGAGGTGCTCAAAAATCTCAAAAGTAAGTTAACTACCTTAGTTACTTGTATTTCTCCTAGTCAACTAGAACACATCACAAAACAAGTGCAATACGCCTAAACATGTTGGCTCTACTAGGGACAAGACTCCGACGAAAAGAGGCACGATAACAAAAACCCCAGGAGGACATCAACACCCACAAGTAGCCCCAACACCCTCAACTTAAAATCATGCAATGTCCCCAATGCGTCAAACCAAAACAAGAGAATTAGAAATATACCCTTGGCACCATGGGTGCGACGATCTGATGTCAATCACATAATATGAATACAAACAACAAAATACCTTGGGTTGCCTCCCAAGAAGCGCCTAATTTAGTGTCGCAGCACGACAATATCCATTCATCCTTTATCCTTCCACTTTGATGATTTAAATTATCGGCCCATCTTTTGATCTTTACATTTTTTAGGTTCGTTGGGCAAATGTGAGGGCATGATAAGGAATGTTCTATCACGCCACTTCAAAGACTTGAACCGCTTGCCCAATTTTGCATCGAACTTTCGTGTGGGCTCATTGGGCAACGATGAGGATCTTAAAAAGCCACTAAATGGATATCAATCTTTAAGCTTCTTGGCCTTTAAGACTGGGGTTGTAGTATACCCTTTTGGAAGGACAAACTCCAAAATGTAAGAATCTTCCTCCTCATTTTCAAAATTCATCATTTGCTTGGGTGATTTGACTTTCATCACATCCACTAAGCATAATGTTGAAAAGTGATTCGAATGAGGACTAACCCTCAATTTCGAAATGACTTCCCTATTAGTATTTTTACCCCAAAATGGACTAGAGTCTTCACGAGGATTGTGCTTGATTTCTTTTTTTGACTCTAATACCATTTCCTCGTCCTTGGCATCTTCATTCATGAATGGTTCGATTGGTTAGGAAATCACTGAGGGTTGCTCAACATAAAGCTCATCATCAACATCGGATTCTTGCTCTTCATCCTCACACTCTTCCATCATTTTAAATAATTCCATAGACAAGATATTATCTAAACATAATGTAGAAAAGTGTTTTGGATGATTGACCTCGACATCCATATCTTCTATCATTTCTCTTCCCTTGTTAAATACCCTAATGTCGACGCATGTCACATATGGTATCATTTGTTGTGTCTATACGATCCAACATTAGTTGAAGCATAGCTTCAATGTCACTCTTTCCAATGTTTCATTCTTCCTTTTCCTGACCATAAGACCTATCATACTCATAAGAAGAACTAGAACTTGGGTTAGCACAATAGGGGGAGGGGGCATTTGGGCAATCATTCCAATATCAATCTTGACCACCATATAAAGAACAACTATACTCCCGGTAAGATGGAGATGGTGCACACATATCTCTCCGGGGAGCATATCTACAATCTTGCCAAAAGTAGGGTCCATCACAATATGGACATGGATCATCCAGATAAGATTTCCAACTATTAAACTCACATTCATTCCATGATCCCATAGTAAGAAATAAACAAAAATAAATAAAATCTACCTAACACAAGAAACAAAGGAAATCACAAAAAAATATTTACAAGTTTGAATTCAAGCAAGTAAACTAAAATTCCAAACTAACTTAATACGCCAAATTATTCTCCGGCAACGGCACCATTTTTGATAACGCTCAAATTACACTCTTAAAAGGGTGTAAGCGATCATTGTTAATATAAAATCCAACTAGGTTTGGGTCGAATCCCACAAGGAACAATGTGAGTGGCGATTAAACTAGTTTGAAACTAAAGCTACAAGTTAAATTCAAACAATCGATATAAAAAGATAAAATGGGGGTTTAAAGTTCACAGAGAGTTAATTGTCACTTTCAACATTTTAGTGTTTGAAATCAGTCTAAATGGGAACCAAAGTTATGTTCACCATAGGTTTTGGGAATTGATAGATACTAGGTAATGCTTGGGATTCTCGAAATGAGTAAAAACGCAAAATATCCCTAACGATTATACTATCTGACTTTTCTCTCGACCTCACCAAAAAATCTATTATCTAATTCTCTCAAACTTAGATAACTTATATATTTCCAATAGGATGTTATCTCAGGTAGATTGATCCAGTTACGGTATTAACCATTAAATAGAAGATTGGTACCTTTCGAGTCCCTGTTGATAATTCACGTCCTCTAGTCTATTTCTCCGTTAGAAGCAAATAAAACCTAGGGCATAATTTAATGTTTGCAACCACTAGATTTCAGTTCAAACAACAGAATTTCAACATATTCTACTACTCTTTGAATCCATTAAACACCTAGAATTATATCAAACCCTAATCCATGGATCCCATAACCCCGGATAATGGAATTAGCCGCTCATGATTTGATGAACGAACTCACAAGTTGAATTCATAATGATAAGGATAACTTACGATTAGATAGAAAACAACAAGTAGTTTCTTCGATTGAATCACCAGGTAGAAACCCAAAAATAGTTGATTAAAACAAGAAGAATAATTGATGTAAGAGAGCAATGTTACGTGCCTCTCTTCCCTAGGTTAATGTCTAATAGATGACAACAGATCATCCTCAATAAAACCCCAAACAAGTCTTTAAATAGTAAATCCAAAATAAGGAAATAAAATTAAAGTTTCAGTTTTCTCTTCGATTTAGATAACGATGCTTTTAACGGCGTGTTAGATTCCTGACTACGTGTTAGATTCTCGACCTCACCAGACAATTTATTATCTAATTCTCTCGAACTTAGATAACTTATGTATTTCCAATAGGATGTTATCTCAGGTAGATTAATCCAGTTACGACATTAATCATTAAACAGAAGGTTGGTAGCTTTCGAGTTCCTGTTGATAATTCACGTCCTCTAGTCTATTTCTCTGTTAGAAGCAAATAAAACCTAAGACATAATCTAATGTTTGTAACCACTAGATTTCAGTTCAAACAACAGAATTTTAAGATGTTTTACTGCTCTTTGATTTCGTTAAACACCTAGCATCATATCAAACCCTAATCCATGAATCCCATAACCCCGGCTAATGGAATTAGTCGCTCATGATTTGATGAACGAACTCACAAGTTAAATTCATAATGATAAGGATAACTTACGATTAGATGGAAAACAATAAGTAGTTTCTTCGATTGAATCACCAGGTAGAAACCCAAAAATAGTTGATAAAAATAAGAAGAATAATTGATGTAAGAGAGCAATGTTACGTGCCTCTCTTCCCTAGGTTAATGTCTGAAAGATAACAATAGATCATCCTCAATAAAACCCCAAAACAAGTCTTCAAATAGTAAATCCTAAACAAGGAAATAAAATTAAAGTTTCAATTTTCTCTTCGATTTAGATGACGATGCTTTTGACGGTGTGTCAGATTCCTGACGACGTGTGCGAGATGCCGTCAAAGGTTCCAGTGAATTTTTATCTTCTACCTCTTTATACAGCAATGTTGATGGCGTGTCAAAAATCATGACGGCACGTGAAAACTGTCATCACATCTTCACTGAAAATCAGCATACTCTGTCTCTGGTTGATGGTGATTTTGACGCCATGTCCCATATTTGACGGGGCTTCTGAATTACCATCACATTTTCTCTAGCCTCTTTAGGTTTTGTCTAAGCTTGATGGCAACTTTGATGGCTATCCCATGTATGACGGCGCTTCAAAATTGACGTCAGTTACACTTTTGCTCATTTATATCAGATGTCATCCGATTTATTCTTCTTTCCATTGGTTTCCTCCCCGATCACTTATGTCTGCATTAATACACTAAAAGTATTCAAAAATAATGAAAGTTGCTTAAGACTTCGCAATTATTCAGAGTTAAAAGCTTCAAATGTGTTAGCATCGGCTCACACATCAGTTATGAGATTCTAAATGATTTTTGCACTTTGAATGACAAATAATACTAATTGTGAAAATTATGTTGTTGTCTATAAGTGTTTTTATAGGCGAGTTTCGTTAAACTATAAATAATCGCTAGTTTTGAACCTTCTTTTGGTCCCTATTAAGCAAAAAAATTATGTGTTCAACTTTTGAAGAGTTTATCATATCATTCATTTATATGTAGTTTCTAGATACTTTTTGTAGAAGCATTCATATGGCGTTGTTCGTCGCTTTGCCTAAGTATAACACTGAATAGACATCTTCATTTCAAGGTTAAGCCATAAAACTCGATTGACATCTCATACGTTAGATTGGGTTTATTTTTTTAAATTTCAACTTTTATCATTAGGTAAAGTTATAAATCAAAAAAAATGAACCAAACAAAACTAAATGGACAAAAACCAAACTGACAGTTATTTTCTTGTGTTGGTTTGGTTTGGTTTTAGAAATTTTAAAACCGACTAAATTGATTTAATTATGGTTTTGACGACTAACCGACCCATGAACAACCCTACTAATAGATATGAGTCGATCTTTTTGAAGCTCAAGGACTTGGTCACCTTAGCTCTTATTATGAATCTTTCAATTGAGAGCAGGGGGTTTACTATTTTTTGTGTTGGTTTGGTATATGTTCTAAGTCAGTGTAGTCAAGTTATTGCTTATGCATTAAGACTGCTGAAGGTGCACGAGCATAACTATCCTACTCATGACTCAGATTTAGCGGTGGTAGTTTTTGTGCTTAAGATTTAGAGGCATTACATGTATGATGTTCACTGCGAGATATTCATTTACCATTAAAGTATTCAGTACATTATGACTTATATGGAGCTTAATTCGGGATACCATTCGTGGATTGAGTTATTGAAGGATTACGATACCTCTATTCTATACCATCTAGGCAAGGCAAATGTAGTAGCAGATGCCTTGAGTCAAAAGGCGGTGAGTATGGGTAGCTTGACTTTATTTCAATTTTAGAGTGACCCTTGACCTCGGACACTCAGTCCTTAGCCAACTTAATGATTTATAATAATATTTTAAATCCTCGGAGGATTCTTCTAGTATTGAGGCTAGATGTACCTTGATGGAATAAATTTAGCCCTGACATTTTAATGATAGTAGATGCCGAGACATTCATGATCGGGTGTTGAGAGGTAAGTCCAGGAGGGCTACCTTAGATTCTGAGGGCATTTTAGATTTGACGGTTTCATTTGTGTTTCAAAGGTTGGGGACTTAATTCAATTGATACTATAAAAGGCACATTGCTCCAAATATTCTATTCACCCTAGAACAGCTAAGATGTATAGAGATTTGAGGAAGAACTAATGGTGGAGTGGTATAAAGAAGGATGTAGAACACTTTGTAGCTTGGTACGTGTGTCATTAGTAGGTAAAGACCAAGCATCTTAGACCTAGTACCTTGATTTAGAGACCCCCCCCCCCCATTCCTAAGTGGAAGTGGGAATAGGTTACTATGGACTTCATCAATATTTGCCTCGCTCTTCTTGTAGTTCTGATAGCATTTGGGTCATCATATATATATTGACCAAATCTGCTCATTTTATCATTATTCGGACTACCTTCAATGCGGAGAGATTATCTCAAAATTATATTCGAGAGATAATCTGCCTTCATGGGTTACCCTTATCTTTCATTTTAGATAGAGGGTTTTATTTCACTTCTAGCTTTTAGATAACTTATCAAGGGGAGTTGGGTACTCGGGTTGACCTTAGTATAGCTTTCCAACTCTAGAATGAAGGGTCATCGGAGAGTACTATTCAGATTTTGAAGGATATGCTCCACGTGTGTGTTATGGTCTTTGGAGGTCAGCACGAACAACATTTAGCCTTAGAAGAGTTTGCCTATAGTAAAAACTATCGTTTGAGTATTCAGATGGCACCGCTGAGGCATTATAGCCTACAAATCATCCCCAAAATAGCCAACAAAGTAATATAGGGATTTAATGTTAAATCAGAGAATTAAGCTAGAATTTAAGTGAATACTTATGAAAATAATGATGAGGAAACGACCACAATGAAGTTAACAACTCACTCCCAATTCCAAATAATTAATCTACATAATTTATAAGCTTTTTAAGGTTTTAATGGTGTTTTGACTTGGAATAAATAAGCTAAAATAAGGATATTTAGCATTTAATACTATCATAGGTCCCTCTTAGTGAATGTGGGACCCCTGCTATAAATGTAGAGACTAGCCCAGATAGACCTTCATGAATGCAGTCGGTCCACTACGATCGTGAAGACGATGCTTGGATCATTGGCCTATTGACTCTTTATGGATATGAAGGCTTTCTCACAAGCTCGAAGGTCAAGGATCCTTGACCTTCACAAATGCAACAAAGGCCTCATGATCACGAAGGCCATTATGGCCTTGTAATGACCCTCTTGGACATTTCCTCAATTTGCATGCATTTTTGGCATTTTTGGCCTTCCCACAGCAGTTGCAGGTCAGTTATAACTTACTAGAATTGTCGGTTCGATAATTGGACAGTTTTTTTGGATTTTAGGCTCATTCCTTATTTTAGAATTTTTGTTATTTAGTATTTGGTCTCAGACCAAAACTCCTAGTAGATAGTCTAGGATGAGAATTCTGATAGCGCCATCAGATCTGGAATGTTAATTTTAGACTAGGGGGCCCTTGGTTCAGGTCCTAAGGCTTCCAAACTCATTTTGGGCTAGTGGGCAGACTATATAAAAATTGATCTATAGGTATGGGCCCCACATTTAATCAAAACAATCTTGGATGAAAGTTTTGATGGTTCCATTCAGTTCGGAATATCAAATTTAGTATGTTAGCATATTTTGTTTGCACTCACGAGATTCCAAATGAATCTCGAACACCCAGTCGAAGTCCATTCTAAACTTAGAAAATCAGGTTCATCAATTAACTGATATGAAGGCATAAGCGATAGTCTAATTGCATAATTGATCATCACATATGCGACATTACGTCACTTAAGCTATACTGCCAACATTGGTCAGTAATCAAATACGCGATAATTAGAGTCGAGGTAAGCGACATCCCTTCTCCTTTTCTATATCGTATAAGTGATATCAGAGTCGCATAAGTGACTATCACATAAGCAATAGGGGTGTCGCTTAAGAAACACTTATCACTATTTAACATTCGTCTCCCACCCAATTTTCTATCAATTCTTCCACCATTTTTACACCAAATTGAGAGCTCAAAGAGAGGAAAAATTAGGAAATATCCATATAGGTTGAGGTAATCTAACCTAACTCATCTTGGTCATTTTCCAATGATTATCCCTTTAGTTTCCATCCTAGTTCTAGGTAAAATTCTTAGAAATTAGGGTTTTAATCCTAAACTTTGAGGGTCAATTTGAGACCCAAATTGTGCTCCATTTGTGCTCAACTTTTGAGCACAACTTCCTTGTCCTTCAAGGGATATCGCGATAGTTTTAATTTTGGATTCCATTTGTAAACCCCACGGTCCCATTCTTGACCCAAAATTTTACACAACCCATAATATAACAATATGGGTCTCATTTGACTTTTAATGACGTGTAGGTTACAATTTTGATAATATGATGACATTTTGAGATAGTGGAGTGAAGACAGATATTTTATGGATATTCAAGGATTTATGGTTCAGCATCGAGGTAGGCTTTTGTCTACTCTTCTCTTAAGATAGTGTTATATATATATATATATATATATATTACGTGTTAAAGGGGAATGAATGTGATTGTAGGTAGCACACCATGGCTTAGCCTAAATTGTGAGTTTGGGGGCTAGAAGAGTATTTGACCCTTAAGTTGAAAAACTTACTATACTCCTATGATCCTATCACCTTCTTTATAGAAAGATCTAACTTGTAGTGTGACTGTGATATTATTCTAGATATGGAAATGGAATTTAGGTATTAAAGGCATTATGAGTATGATTGGCCTTAGTTGGACCATTTAGGCGATCGTGAAATCGTAAATTAGGAGTAATTAGCTTAGTTACTCATGTCTTAGGTGAATTTGGTGTCGTGGCTCATGTTTGGAATGGAATTTCCTTAGTTGTTATTATTTTAGTTAAATTGCCTTAGTTGCTCATGTTCTAGGATAAAATGCTATCTTAGGGATAATCATGACTTATTTACCATCTAGAAGTGGATGTGGATACCTTAGCCAAGTCCTAGGTAGAAATTGCTTAAATATGGATCTTGAGGATTAGGAGTGGTCCCTTCAGGCTCACCTTAGGATAAGACTTATGTTGTCTCATGTAGATTTATACATGCAAGATAGCATATTAGGCATAGTTAAGACTAATGGACCTTTAATAATGCTTCATATATTAGTTGGTGGATTGTGATGGTTTTCCCCGGATAATGATGTTATGATTATGATGGATAGACATTTGGGCCTAAGGTCGTGATTATGACATTGTAGTTAATCTGGACATATTATTGGGCCCAAGGCCATGCTTATGATATTGATTGGTTAGGTTCTGAGAAGTATTCCATCTTTGTATCGAAAGTGGTCATAATTTATAGATATATTGATGCTTATAATTGTATTGTTTGATTACTGGTGATGGCGTGCACAGATCTGGTACAATCATGATCACTTAGATGGTAAATAGTACGATCACAACTAAAATATGGTTTTACTACTCTTTTCTTAAAAGGGGATTAATTCTCACTTTTTACTTTCAAAGTGAATTTCTTCATAATGGGAATCATACCATCTTAATGAATAACTAATGAGCCTTCAAGACTAATTATGATGATCTTAGAGATTTGACCGAGATAGATTCTGATCCACAATTGTACCACTATTATTTACCCCGGTCGAGAGAGATTCTGACCCTTTCTACACTCCTATAGTGAATTAGTCCCTGAATTACACCGGGCCATGGATTTTTGGATTTATACTCTCTCAGTTACGGTCCTAGTCCTGCACTTATATATATATATATATATATATATATAATTCCAAATCAATTCCAGCGACTGATGATAATATTAATGATAGAAGTTTTAGTTCAAGTTCAGCGGTTGATGATGATATTGATGCTATGAATTCCAATTCAAGTTTGGCGGTTGATCATGACATTGATAATATGAGTTTTAGTTCAAGTCCGATGGTTGATGATGAAATTGATGAAATGAGTTTATACACTGGGTTACTTTATGGTATTAAAATCATTAATAGTATAATGGATTATGTCCTTACATTCATTCTTGGATGTACATTGCTTATCGCCAGTATGTTCCTATATCTATCAGTATTATGGGGGGTTGTATAGGTATATGTATGAGTACTACTAGCAGTATATTGCATGGAGATTGTATCTATCAGCCTTATGGCGGGTTGCATAGGTATAGGCTCAGAATGTTGTTTATTGTTTGTTGATTGAACCTTCTAGGCCTATCACGGTGGTGGTTGATGAAAGGCGCATTCAGGTAATGTTTGTCTGAACTAGCCGGTTGCCTTATATTGTTATTGTTATTGCTATTATGGTTGGTTTGTAACAGTTTGATTATTGGATTGGTATTGAGATTTGAGGTATGATTTGAATTCTTTTACCTTACAGTTATATTATTATGCATGGTTATCCATTGGTTAGGAATTATGGTTTCAGACTCTGATACTCTAACGCTCCCCCTTTTTTACAGTTGCTTTATTATGGATAATTATCTCATGTTTAGACGTATGGATTAGGGACCCTAATTATGTTTTCACTAGTTCTTACTATGATTGGTAAACTTGGAGATGCTAGTGTGATGACATAGGTTGTGCCTTAAGTTAACCCTGTTTATAAGCATATGTATATCTACCTATGTGTAGCTATGGTAATACCGTATATC
>NC_061121.1:193539868-193565483 GCF_002878395.1 Capsicum annuum
GATATACGGTATAGTGTTGAAGTTCTAGAGTATGGTTAGTAGGGGATAGTTCATCCTTAATACCTCCTTAGCCTTATTATGCTAGATTATTGTGTATGAATAGGATAGTTTATCATTATTATCTCATTAGATTTATTATGTAGTTTGTCTGATAATTAGATGTAGCTTATATTCTTGCTTGCATGCTATTTGTATTTGCATTTTCTTTGGAGCTCAGTCGGTAGTTGCCTATAATACACTTTTATAGCCTGTAGATCATAGTACATGTTATCATTATTGTTGTATGCGTCTTGCGGAACAGCTATGTTTTACAGATGTAAGGTGAGCTCCTGGTGTTCGAAGTATTACTTTCCTCCCAACTATGTACTAGACTAATCTCTATGTTGTATTTAGAGATGGGTTATATCTATGTATTCATTTAGTACTTCATTTTATATCCTTATTACATTAGAAGCTCTAGTACTTATTCCACCAGTTTTAGGGACTATCTTATGTAATTTAGCCTTAGATTTCATTTATTCTGCATTCTTCCTCCATTTCTCTCGGTAGTCTGTTACTAGTAGTTTTGGTCTATGGGTTGACTTGCCTACTAGTGGGTTATGGTAGGTGCCATCAAGACCTGAAAAATTGGGTTATGAAAAATTGGTATCAGAGTCAGGTTTACTGGTGTGTTGGTACAAAATTTAAGTATCTGGTAGAGTCCTGTGGATCAATGCGGAGAAGTCCATAACATATCTTCGGGAGGCTACAAGACATTCTTAAAAAATTCTATTCTTGACTCTTTGTCATGTGTCTATATTTCTTTAAGCCTCGAGTACATTCATTGACTCTATTCTATCCTAGATAGATGATGTGAGGTTATCGATAGATGCAAACAAGAATTTGGCACACATTTTTAGAGCTTCATTACAGCATCGAACCAGGGATACAGAGATGGATGTCGATGATCTTCAGCACTAGTTAGAGGATTTAAGGCCAACCCAAGTTCCTGTAGAGTTTGCGATCGCTTTAGCCTTTTGAGATTTAGCATTGGGGATCCCGAGCATTTTTATGAATACCTCATCACCAGGGATGACATCCAATTTATTGAGCAGTTCTCAGGATAGAATTGGGTTTGTTGGTATTCAATAGGTTTTCTTGTTGATTTCAGAGTATGAGATTGGGTTCCTTGAGTGGGCCAAGCATATTTCTATGCTATATCCTTCTTTTTTGAAGAATAATATGGTTGTTGATCATGTGAAGACCGTAGAAAAATCATGTATGAAGACTTATGGATGTGGCAGTAAGAGGCCACATCATTAGTATAATATTATTGGTATTTCATTTGAGACAGAGTATTCTTGAAGGTCATCTTTGTTTAGATCCTATTAATTCTATGCAAGTAGCATTTCAGACTATGGGTCGCTCTCAGATTAGTTATGGTGATCATAGGGACAGAGTTCTCATTGGACCTTGTGGAGTTTTTGGTATATATCTTTAGGCCATGGTGACCATTCTAGATTAGAAAGGGTAGTATCTCAGAGTATTCCAAGATTTTGTTTTGGTTGTAGCAAGATGGGACATTATTCTAGAGAGTGCCTTCAATGTTAATTGGTCATCCAGTTGGGGTCAACTCATATTTCTCTCCAGGTTAGGGCTTCAGAGGTTTGCTATTACTGTAGAGAGATCGGGCGCTGGTCTAGAGAGTGTCCCTAGTGTAGGATTACTAATAACTTAGCTTATTTAGATCAGTCGTATAGTGTTGTGGCACCTTCAGTTGGAGGCAGTGTGCTAGTGTGCTTAGCGCCTCAATTAATGATTTAGTCAGTCAGTTTGAGATTGGATTCATTCAAATTTTTCCCTCTCGGGCATATTAGGCATGTGATTTTGGATTTTACCATGATAGGTGCACTTTATTGGCTTTACCCATTATTTATATGTATTAAGGTTCTCATACCCGACAATGATTATATGCCTTGGTCGGTTTATATTGGTTGTTGTGTATCTTGATATTGATTTCATGATTATATGACTACTCTGTAGATGATTTCTTTTAGTAATGGATAGAGTAGCTCTGTATTGATATCTTCCCTTATGGGTGTAGCATTTGGGTTTAAGTCTCATTTACCTTGGCATATTGTTCTTCTTATGGCCCTATAGTGGTACTTACTATTGATTTTTATTTTTGGTACCATCTATTCGCTCATATTGATGTTTATATTATTGTGGTTATTATCACCATTATTTGATATAATGGATCCTTGCTTGGTATTCCCTTACTCACAGTTTTTATTCATTGGCTTGGGCAGCTAGCTTGGTTAGATATTTTCTATCTTGTAGCAAGGTGAGGTTAGTTATTTTTTTGTTCTGTTGGTAGTACTAGACCAGTTGTTGAATGAATTATAGTATTGAAGGTAGGTTGGTTTTCCATTATTCTACTATGGTTCTAGAGTTGGCAATTTGGTTATATGGCCAATTCTCGAGTTTGGGATTCTTAGACTTGCCTTCGAGGTTGCAAATGTTTTTACATTATCTATTTCTATCTATGTAGCAAATTCTTGAGGTTGACCAATTTGGGGTCCATTCTTCCATTTTGACTAGTTTGTTGCCTGGTAGTGGTTTTGATATTGATGTCGAGACGCCTTGGATTTAGCTTTTAGGTTTTATGGGTTCATCTCCCGATGATTATTTTTCTCTTGGTATTAGTGTGGAGTTGGATACTTTGTTCTTGTCATGACATGGTTCTTATTCTAGTGGAGTTACAGAGTAAGAGGTAGATAATCTTTCCTGTGACCGCTTCTTAAGTTGGCAAATCAAAAAAAAAATCTTGAGTTGCTTGGTTTATTTTTCGATAATGTCTTGACCTTGGTATTGGTGTAGAGATTGGTACTTTCTTCCTCGGAGAGGTGATTCATGGATTGATTGAGTTAAGGTTGTCCTATTTGGGTGGATTTAGGAAATCCTCATTTCAGAAATTTATTTGGACTAATGATACTTGGTGGAGTGTTTCTCCTTGGTGATAAGTACCTATGGGTATTGTTTGTTGAGATGGAGCATTGGATTGATTAGTTTTCAGCTAAAGTTGCATTTCTCTGAGTTGCTAGAGTTTTTACTATTATTAATATGGTTTGCAGCTTTGGTGAGTTCTTGAGTATGTTTTGGTGATTTATGCCCTCCAGTAGATATGGATATGATTGTTTGTGTTTTCAACTAGTGATTTATCCTCCATGGTGATTTTTTTCTTCAGCTATGTTTTGGTATTCAGTTTCGGTATGAATCAATTAGGATATATCTAATTTAAATACTAAGGTCGATTTGAGTATTTGGCCTTAGTTCAAGCTGCATGGCTCAATTTTGGATTGACGCCTTGGAATGGCGATTTAGAAGTTATGGTAGATTTGGAGTGTGAATGTTAACCCATCTTTAGGTTTGGTTTGGGTAGCTTAGATCGAGCGATTTAGCCATGGTGTTGAGATTTCAGCTTGGGTGCAACCTTTATTTTCAAATTCGTCTCAGCCAGGATTTCATCTATAGGTTGTATGAGCCTACTCCATAGTTACCTATTTGATCTTCTTGAGTTCGGATGGATTATGGATTATAGGTGTACAAATGATATTCCATTGAAATGATATTGGTTCCTTCAGCTTTGACCTTGGGTTTTCAGTTTTCATTGAGATTTTTGGATGATATACTCAGCGAAGGTAGTATGCTTGAGTTGGATCCAGCATGGCTTCATTCTCAATTAATGGGACATCCTGGAGCTGATCATTCAGTGGCGAGTAGTTATGCTTTGGACTCCTGGGTTCCAGTTTTGATTGTCATCTGGACCAATTGTAGCATTGGCATAGATTGTGGACCTTGGTTATCTCTATTTGTGTGCCCAAGTGATACCTTATGAGCTTATTCTCATGCTTGTCGGTGTGGATTTTTGATGGATCAGACTCAATTTTTTAAGGTTAGTGTGATGAGATTGTGCGAACAGGACTTGCATCTTAGGTTGGAGTGTTAGCAAGTTTGAAAAGGCAAAAGAAAGTTATATCTAGATTTGGAGTTGGATGCATGACTCATGCCCTAGTTTGTCTTTGGCTTGGATAAGTTTTACGTTTGATTGTGCTGGTACCAGTATGGTATCATTGTGCCATGGTTTGGATTTGCGTGAATCAACCTTCCTCGGCTTAGTTGGAGGTCGGGTGGTGGTTGAGGTCAAGTTTTGAATGTTTGAGAAGTGAAGTAAGAAAGTTGGTTGAAAAACGATGCCTATGGCAAATCCCTTGAATGTATTGTTTCTTTATGGAGGTTATCTGGAAAGTCGTTCTTAAAGTATGCGGACCTAGTACCTCATCCCTTCATGCCTCTGTTATCTTTCCATCAATTGACATTCACAGATGAAAGTCCTTTTAGTAGTGAATATTATAATGATCCTGTAGGTCATTTCCTTGATTTGCATGCATTTTTGGCATTTCAAGCCTTCCCACAACAGCTACAGGTTATCTATGACTTGCCAAAACTATCGATTCGGTGATCAGATAGTTCATTTGGATTTTAGGCTCATTTCCCTATTTTAGAGCTTTCACTATTTAGGATTTTGTCTCAAACCAAAACTCCTAGTAGATGACCTCAGATGAAAATTCCAACAGCGCCATCAGCTCTGGAACATTAATTTTAGGCTGGAGGGATCCTTGGTTCAGGTCTCGAGTCCGGACTCATTTTAGCTATTGGCCAGACTATGTGAAAATAGATCTATAGATATAGGCCCCACATTTAACCAAAATGATCTCGAATGAAAATTTTGATGGTTCCATTGAGTTCGAAATATCAAATTTGGTATGCTAGCACATTTTGTTTGTGCTCATGGGATTTTGAATAAATCCCGAACACCCGATCGAAGTCTATTTTGAACTTAGCAAATCTGGTGCATTAGTTTACTGATATGACCGCATAAGCAATGGCCTGATTGCGTTCGCGAACATAGCATACGCGACAATATGTCGCTTAAGCGATATTGGCAATATTGGTCAGTAATCGCACACGTGATAATTAGAGTCGCGTAAGTGACATCCTCCCCTCCTCTGCCAGATTGCATAAGCGATATCAGAGTTGCGTAAGCGACTATTGCATAAGCAACTATCGCATAAGCAATAGGGTGTCACTTAAGCGACACTTGGCACTATTTAACCCTCTTCTCCCATCTGATTTTCTATCAATTCTTTCATCATTTTTAAACCAAATTTAGAACTCAAAGATAAGAAAAAATGGGAAATCATCCACATAGGTTGAGGAATGCTAACCTAACACATCTTGGTCATTTTCCACTACTTTTCCCTTCAATTTCCATCCTAATTCTTGGTAAAATTCTAAGAAATTAGGACTTTAATTCCGAAACTTTGAGGGTCACTTTGAGACCCGAATTATGCTCTATTTGTTCTCAACTTTTAAGCACAACTTTCTTGACCTTCAAGGACCTCGTGATTGGTTTAATTTTGGAATCTGTTTGCGGGCCTCACATGTTCGTTCTTGACTTAAAATTTGATTCGAACTGAAATATATCAATATGGGTATCATTTGATTCCTCATGACATATAGATTATGAATGCGATAGTGTGATGGCATTTCAAGATCGTGGAGTGAAGACGAACATTTTGTGAATCATTGAAGGATTTGTGGTTCGACATTGAGGTAGGCTTTTATCTACTCTTCTCTTAAGATGGTGTTTTATATATATGTTGTATGTTAAATAGAAATGTTAGGATGTAATTATGGGTAGCACACTATGACTTAGCCTAAATTGTGAGTTTGGGGGCTAGAAAGGTATTTGACCCTTAAGTTGAAATATTTACTACACTTTTATGATCCTGTCACCTTCTTCATAAATAGAGTTGATTTATAGCGTGACTGTGATATTATACTAGATATGGAAATGGGATTTAGGTATTAGATGCTTTATCAGTACAATTGGCCTTATTCAGACCGTTTACGTTATCGTGAAATCTTAAATTAGGAGTAATTGGCTTAGTTACGCATGTCTTAGGTGAATTTGGCATCGTGACTTATGTTTGGAATGGAATTGCCTTAGTTGCTATTATTTCGCTGAAATTGCCTTAGTTTCTCATGTTCTAGGAGGAAATGCTATCTTAGGGCTAATCATGACTTATTTACCATCTAAAAGTGGATGTGGATACCTTAGCCTAGTCCTTGGTAGAAATTGCCTAAATATGAATCTCGAGGATTAGGAATGGGGCCTTCAAGCTCATCGTACGCCAAGACTTGTATTGACTCATGTAGATTTATATATGTAAGATAGCGTGTTAGCCATAGTTAAGACTAATGAACCTTTAGTAATGCTTTATATATTACTCGGTGGGTTGTGATGGTTTTTCTCGGATCATGATGTTATGATTATGCTGGACATACATCTGGGCCTAATGTTGTGATTATGATGATGTAGTTATTTCAGAGATATTCTTGAGCCCAAGGCCGCATTTATGATATTGATTAGTTAGGTTCTGGGAAGTATTCTGTCCTTGTAAAGGAAATGGTCATAGTTTATAGACATATTGATGTTTATAATAGTATTGTTTGAATACTAGTGATGACATGCATAAATCTGGTACAATCATGATCACTTAGATGGTAAATGATATGATCCCAACTAAAATATGATTTTATTACTCTTTTCTTAAAAAAATAATTTATTCTCACTTTTCACTTTTAAAGAGGATTTCTTCATGATGGGAATCGTACCATCTTAATGAATGACTTATGAGCCTTCGAGACTAATAATAATGATCTTAGAGATTTGTCCAAGGTAGTTTCCAGTTCATAGCTTTACCACTACTATTTACTCCAATCGAGAGAGATTTCGACCCTTTCTACACTCCAAGAATAAATTAGTTCTGAAATTACCTGAGGCCATTGATTTATAGATTTACACTTTTTTAGCCGCGGTCCTAGCCTAGCATTTATACTTACATACATACATATATACACACATATAGTATTGAATGAATAGTCGATTTATGATGATATTTATGATGTAAATTTTGGATCAAGTCCGGCAACTGATGATGATATGGGTTTCAGTTTAAGTCCAGGGTTTGATGATGATATTGATGAGATGAGTTTATACACTAGGTTACTTTATAGCATTCATATCGGTTATGGTATTATGGATCATGTCTTGACATTCATTCTTACATGCGCATTTCCTATCACCAGTATGCGCCTATATCTATCAACCTTGTGGGGGGAGGCATAGGTATAGGTATGAGTATTGTTTGTAGTATATTATATGGAGCTTGTATTTATCAGCCTTATGGGGGTTTGCATAAGTGTAGGCTCAGACTGTTGTTTGTTGAGTGTTGATTAAACTTTTTGGCTTATGATGGTGGTGGTTTATGAAATGCACGGTTAGGTATTATTTGTCCAAACTAGCCGGTTACCATGTAATAGGTTGATTATTGAACTGGTATTGAGATTTGAGGTATGATTCGGGTTTTTTTACCTAATAGTTATATTATTATGCATGGTTATCCATTGGTTACGAATTATGGTTTCAAACCCTGATACTCTAACCCTCCCCCTTCTTTACAGTTGCTTTATTATGGATAATTATTTTATGTTTAGACGTATGAATTAGAGACCCTAAATATTTTATCATTAGTTTCTACTATTATTAGTAGACTTGGAGATGGTAGTGGAGGACTTAGGTTGTGCCTTAAGTTAACCCTATTCATTAGCCTCTGTATATCTACCTATATATAGTTATAGTAATACTATATATCCCTTCCTTCATTTATTCTAGTTGTATATTCATTCCTTGGCCTTGTATACTAATACATATCCTCATTTTGCATGTTACTCGTATATTAACAGTGATATATGGTATAGTGTTTGAGGTTCTTGAGTATGGTTAGAAGGGGATAGTTCATCCTTAATACCTCTTTAACCTTATTATTTTAGATTCTTGTATATGAATAGAGTAGTTTATTGTTATTATCTCGTTAGCTTTACTATATAGTTTGTTAGATAATTGGGTGTAGCTTACATTCCTACTTGCATGCAATTTATATTTGTATTATCTTTGGAGCTCAGTCGACAGTTATCTACTGAGTACCACGTATTGGTACTCATACTACACTTCTGCAGCCTGCAGATTATAGTATGGGTTATCATCATTGTTGTGTGCGTCATACGGAGCATCTATGGTTTGGAGACGTAGGGTGAGCTCCTCGCGTTTGGAGTGTTACTTTCCTCCCTCTTATGTACTCCAGTAATCTCTATATTATATTCAGAGATGGGTTGCATCTGCTTATTTATTTAGTACTTCATTTTGTTTCCTTATTACATTAGAATCTCTTGTACTGATTCCACCAGGTTTTGGGACTATCTTATATAATTTAGCCTTTTATTTCATTTATTCTGCATTCTTCCTCCATTCCTCTTGGTAGTCCGTTACTAGTAGTTCCGGTCAATGGGTTGGCTTGCCAACTGGTTGGTTATGGTAGACGCCATCATGACCTGAGAAATCAGGTTGTGATAGTCATACACTAGATGCACCAACATTAGCAACATGGCTAAGTTGCTAAGCTTTTGGTTCGGCCATTAGGATTTGTTTGGAACCCCATAAACTCAAACAAACTATGCTATCCTACAAAATTCAATACTTCAAACTCAAAAACACCATTAAAATTCTTATTCAAAATTATTTTGATAAGAAGTGGGATCCATACTCAATGGTCCATTTTAGCAAAATCTACCCAATAGCCTAAAATGGGTTTGGAAGCCTCAAGACCCGAAAAACGGGTACTCTTAGCCTAAAATTGACATTTTGGAGCTAACGAAATTATCAGGATTGGCATCCAAGGCTATTTACCTAAAGTCCAAGCCCAATACCTTTTTCTTAACAATAAACGTTCTAAAATAGGGAATTGGCCCTAAAAATCAAATAAACTGCCCAATAATCAAACTATTAGTCCTAGCAAGCCATAAATGACTTGGGACTACTATAGGAAAGCTCTAAACATAGGAAAAGAACAGAAATGCAAAAAATTATATGAAGGGTTATTACAATATTATTCATAAGATGCAAAGAGAAAGAACGACCAGGAAAATAAGATCGCAATGGAATTTTGGAAGAACACGGGTAGGGAAGGTATGGAATGACTAACTTGATTATTTAATGTTATTTTAGGACAAAAATTAAAACTGTCTGAATAATAGAGGTGGTGTATGATGATCTCATTGTATTCGAACAAGGTTGATATCATGAATTGCAAGAATTATACAGGTATCAAGCTAAAGAGCCATAATATAAAGGTTTGGGAGAGGATGATAGATATGAGTGTGAGAAGGGGCATATCTATTTTTGAATACCAATTTAGTTTCATGTTAGGAAATTCGACAATAGAAGGCATTCATCATATAAAGAGACTTATGGAATGGTATAAAGTGAGGAAAAAGGACTTACACATGTTGTTCACCAACCTAGAGAAAGCCTATGACAGTCTTGAGGGAGGCTCTTTGTAGGTTCTTAGTGGCTAAAGGTGTCCTTATGACATACACTAGGGCGATTGAGGACATTTACAATGGGGCCAAAACCCAAGTAAGGACAATGAGAGAAGATTCAAAGAACTTTTTTTAGTAGTGATGGGGTTATACTAGGTATTAACTTTAAGCCCATTTCTATTTGATTTAATAATGGACGAATTGACACAGGTATCCAAGATGAAGTGCCATGGTGTATGTTATTTGTAGATGATGTAGTATTGATCGACGAGACTTATAATAGAATAAATGTAAAATTAAAGGTTTGGAGGTAAACCATGGAGTCTAATGGACTCAAGCTGAGAAGAATCAAGATAAAGAACTTTGTGTAAATTCAGTAAAGTAATGCATGAGGCAGGAAAGGAAGTGAGGCTCAATGCCTATGTTATCCAAAAGAAAGAAGGTTTTAAGTATCTTGGGTCTATTACCCTAGGTAATGAGGAGATTTATTAGGATGTTACATATTGTATTAGTACAAGGTGAATAAAATAAAGGCTTACTTTTGTAGTCCTATGTGATAGGAAGGTCCCACCAAAACTTAGGCAATTTCTATAAAGGTGGTGGTTAATTGAAAATATTGTATGCAGTAGAGTGTTAACCAATTATGAATTCTCTTATTTAGAAGATTAGTGTGGCTAAAAAATGCTGAGATAAATGTGTAGCCATACTAGGAGAAATAAGATTAGAAATAAAGGTATCTAGGACAAGGCATAAGTGGCATCGATAAAGGACAGAATAAGGGAGGAGAGACTTAGATAATTTGGGCATGTGAAGAGGAGGTCCATGAATACCCCTATGTAGATGTATGAGAGGTTAGCTATAGATAGTTTTAGAAAAGGTAAAGGTAGACTACAGAAGTATAAATAAGAGGGGATTAGACAAGACATGACCCAACTACTGCTCATTGAGGACATGAACTTAGATAAAATATTATGAAGAACATGGATTGGGCAAAATATTAGTGAGTAGTTGAAACACCCTGGTTTTTTGGACCTTAGAAAATTTTCTGAAATTCTGGTCTTTGGACCCAATATGACTCATGGGTATGATTCGTATGTTGGGGTATGAATGGTATGGTCCAGTCGTATGCTGACCAGTATTGGTTGGTGGGATAGATTTTGGATACTAGAATGGGTACGACTTGGTGGTACAAGTTGTATGGTTGGATACAAATCATTTGGTTCCTTCACTTAACCTTAGACTTAGTAACTTAAGTTGGATCCGAGTATGAGTAGATCACAAGGAGCCGTAAGTTAGGGTATGAGTCGTACCTAGGACTCGTATGGTGGATAGTGTTCAAACTTTCTGTGATTCTATCTTGCCAGGGATACAGGTGAAGGGTATGGATCATATGTTGTCTATATGACTTGGGTAGGATGAGTCATACACTAGACAATATTAGGTCCAAGGGTTAAATCTTATGATATGAGTGGTGGGTACCACTCGTATTGAAGGGTACGACTCGTGAGGGTCAATTGTACCCCTGCGACAAGATTTTTGTGCAACTTAAGTGGGATATTCAGGACATTTTCCCATTTATCCTAATAAGGTCCCACGACTTCTAACTCTTTTGGGAGGCTATTTACCTTATTATTCTAGTCATTAACACTTAGAGACTCTTCCTAAACACTTTATAATTCTCTCAAAAGCTTTTGGGCAAGAAAGCTAGGGTTTCAACTAGAGGAGTAATTTGGGAATCTTGTTGGTGGTTTTTCTCTGTCTACTTTGTCAATTAAGGAATCTTCTCTTCCCTCATTATTAGTTCCAATTAAAGGCACGGTTTTATGAATGATTTTCATTATTTTATTATTGTATGATTTTGGGTTTTCAACTATGATTTGGGAGTTTTGGTTATAAATGCTTGTTTATGATTTTCCCATGTTTTAATTATGATTTTATATACATTAATAATGGTTTTGGATAATTGATTGCATGGGAATGGTTCGTTGGTAATGTACTTTGGTTTTGGAAATATTATGCCCCGAATGTGTTTGATAAAATTCTTTTAACAATGTTTTCACTATAATATTGGTTTTTAATGGAACTTATGCATGGTTTAAACTTGGTGATGAAACCCTAAATGATACTAACGGTTTAAATGGTTTTAAATGGATAGAAAAGGTCTTGGTAACCATGGTTTTGGTTAATTGGAAATCATGAAGGGTACATGGAATCCCTTAAACCTATATATGATTGGCTATGGACAAAACTTGCAATTATAGTCGGTATGATGATACCACTACTAATGGACTTGATTAATAAATGGTAAATGGATTGGTTGGTTGCTTGGTAATATTTTTAATTAGGCAATAATGGTGGGATGTATAGCAAAGTCGTGGAAGGTGGAGGTCCCAAAGGAACCAAAACGGGAAACTCATATAGGCCGATATGAGGTTTGGTCTTGGTGACCGTGTGTATGATGTCACACTATATTTTGGAGAATGTACTAGTCATCCCAGATTTTCTTCCCTGGTCTTGTGGCTTCATGCACTGGGTCCCTTTCAATAGGAGGAGTTGAACCCATATATCCCGTGGGTGGTTTAGGATGGCAAAGCTACACAGCCTAGGTAAAGGTTTTAATGGCATACTAAACCCGATCCCCTTTCCCAGCATGGTTATATATATATGTATGGTTGCGTGTATATGGATGGTTTTACTTGGTTTTATGAATGGCATATTTTATCTTTATCCTGTGTTCATGCTAGCGATCACACGCTAACCCATCTTCGGGCGGCTGTATACCCATGCTATGCAGGAATCGGTCATTCTACTCCTTCTACATAGTGATTGACTCGGGAACAGTTGTTGTATTGAAGTGGTGAGCTTCCATCTTTTCAAAAGGCTCTATTTTATGTTAAGGAAATTTTTAGACATTCTGATTTATTTATAGATGTTGGTTTTAGCTATGGTCAGGGGCATTGTAATACCTCGTACCTTTTCTAGCTAGAATTTATCCCTAAGGTGTTAAGGGATAGCTCCCAAGATGAATATTATTTATTTTGTGTGGAATTGTTTAGATTTATACTTTTTATTGCGTAGGAAATTGAATGAGTTTTCCAACAATATAAGATTCGCCTAGATCCGATAACCGGGTAAGAAGTTATGGCTATTTTAAGTTCCAGTCACAAAACACCGTCATTTGGACCCTTAGAGCGCCGCGGAGCAGTGTCAATTCCTAATTGTAAATTTCCAGTGGCCCTCCGAATATTGACGCATCTCGGAGAGAGCTAAATTTCTAATTGTCCGATTCTAGTGAAGATCCGCGATAGTGGCGCGTCGCATCGAGTTTTCAGGTCTCATCCAATGTGGCAACATGATACCTCCGCGTCGTGCCACCAAGAATTTTCCCAGTTGGCATTTTTCAGTGGCTTGGCGCGATAGTGGCACATCGTACCAAGGCCAAAAATCGGTAGCCCAGTTTATTTTTCCAGTTTCGTTCAAGAGTTAAAGGGGGTATTTTGGACTTTTTCCCAACCTCCAATCCGTCCAAACACATGATTAAATCCTTTTAGAAGCATTATATGATAAGTTTCATCAAAATTACTCTCATCCAAAACCCTAAGCTTCAACATTCATCTCCAAGAAACTCAAGATTTCACCATCCTTTTTCCAAATTGTTTCAAGATTTAAGATCCCTAGACCAAGAGCTTCAAGAATCTTCATTCAAGAGCACAAATAGCATCTCAAAAAGCAAGCTTATTCATTTAGTTCATCATCTAAGGTATGTGGGGTTTGAACAAGGACAAATCTTTCGTCCTTGTGCCTAAAAACTTGATTTTTATTAAAGATTACATGATTTGCAAGTTAGGGTTGATACCCAATTCTTATTAAATTTCGTTTATGAAATTATCATACTATTTAAGGCTTCAATTGTAAAAAGGTTTACATATATCTATGTTTGGAATCATGAGATTCATATTATGAGTTATGTTCCACTATCTTGATTGAGATTATTGAAAGCTTTTAAGATGATTGTTGAGCATGAAGTTTAATACAATTTCTGATGCATTAAAGCTTTATATTTTGAGTCTTAAGTACAAGTGATGAGTTTATAAAGAGATTATGATCTCAAGTTTTATTGATAAGTTTTGATAAGTTCTTTCAAAAGCAAAGATTGATCTTTTGATCCTAAGCTAAGACAAGGAATCCACATTATTCACATAGTTTGAGATTTGAAGAAGAGAAGCATAATTTGTTTTGATTATTAACCCTTATCCTATTTTAAGGTAGTTTCCTTAAAGTTCTGAGCCTAAGTATGGGAGTAGTATTCAGCACCGAGTTGGGTATGATTCCAAGTTCTCATGCCCTAAAAGTACGCGCTACCGTAGGATTAAGTTGATTCCCACTTCTACGTGGATGACTAAGATAGTGATCACTCAAGTTAAGGTTCTATTTCGATGGCAAGGGTAGAACAGCTCTCCCCAATGTGGGAAAGACATTGGACTCCATGTCATCTCACATGGTTTATGTCGGTTAGAAGAAACTCCCAAGCCCAAAGTCTCTAAGTTCCAAAGCTTCTAAGTTTCAAAAGAAAATAATGATAGAAAAGCTTTATAAGACTAAGTGTTATGAATATGATTTGTTATACCTGATTTTGCATTTCGATATTTTAAATATTCAAGCTTATGTAAGTCATATACATCCATATGTATTTACTTTTTAATTATGATGATGTTTACTTATGCATTACACCCCCATATACTCGGTACATCTTCAAAGTGTTGATCCACATATACGTCTATGTGCTACATTGTCTTATAATGTAGGTTCAGGTGCTCTGTATCAACAGCGTAAGTAGTTCGAGCATCTTTATCTACGCTCCCATAGTTGGTGAGTCTTTATGATTCGAGGGCCTACTTCTTCAGATTTCCATGTTTTATAGTATTTGAGTTATCGGTTTCTATTGAGTCCGATTCAGTTGGGGGTCTATCTCAATGGCTCTCTAGTTCTTTATTAGTAGTAGAGGCTTATCAAACTACGAGTTTATTTATAGACTTTTAGTATTTATTGTTCAGACATTATCTACAGTTTATTCAGTTCAGCTTTGGTATAATACAGTATTATTTCTTGATTAGATGATCTTGAAGTAAGGTTCAGACTTAGTAGCAAGCTCAAAGGGTTAGCTTGAGGCTACTCATAGCCTTGAGCACCGTGTGACATCTCGGGATCAGATTTTGGGGCGTTACAGGCATGTCCTAATTGGATATTCTTACTCTGTTGGTTAGAGGTTTTATGATACTGCTATGGGTTGAAATGGGTGGAATCGATATTAGTGTCAGCCTTAATATTGGCATTGGAATTGGGGATGACATCATTGGACATAATTTCTCATTGTTCTATCGTATTTCATTTTGGGATTAATCATATTATGTTTTGGATCTCATTTGGTTATGGCCTGGTTTATGGCCCTTGTTTTGATATTGATTTGATTTGGTATGGTTAGACAGTTGGTATGGAATGGTTGGACTCAGTTGAATCGGTCACGGCTGTGATCCCATCCCAGAGTCTTCATGTAAGTTGTTACACTGTCTTGTTATATGCTCAAAATTCATTTAACTCAGGGCAGGCAGCTGGAGGTTGGTTAGTAACGGGGGTGGTTTCGGTCCCGATCGGACTTTGGACGCCCATTATGTCAAAGCCCCCGATCGGGTCATATCAGAAGTTGATAATTATATAGCTTAATATGTAATAATAGTAGTGGTAGTGGTACTCTTGTAGTCTCTTTTATTCAATTTATTGTTTCTTGTACTTAGATATTGCCTTATTTTGTTATAGTTGCTATCCCTTTAAGAATGCTTTGACATATCTTAGTAGTTTACTATTTCTTGCTCCTTTTCTTGAACTGCTTTGTTATGATTTTCTTCAGTTGGTGGTCTATCAATAATAACCTGTGCATTCCAATATAGGAGTACAATCTGCATACACGGTATCCTCCTCAGACCCAACTTATAGGATTACATTGGGTATGTTGTTATTGTATTAAAAATAAGATAAAATAGTTATTTTTCTTTATTTCTACTATCGAATTGAAATTTTATTACCATCCCTTCCCAATATTGAGTTTGATGATCAAATAATTTAGAACAAGACCGTTATTCACAAAAGATTATCTCGGCCTTAGACCGAGGTATGATGGGGATTTTCTAATCTCGCAGAACATAGTGATACCATGAGATAAAATGCAATATAAACAAAGACTAGAAAGTGGTTACCAACTGTTGATGGGCAAAACGAGCCTTTTTATTGTGAATTAATTTAGAATCAATCATATCTCCCTAAGCAGGATTCAAACCTATGATAACTTTTAAAAAATTATTTTATCTATCATATCAGTTGAATCTATCCTATTGGTTCTAATAAGGAAAATTAGGTTAATTGCCACTAAATTTTAATACTCATTTTGAGCATTAACACGAAGAAGAAGAAGACAAACAGTTGTATATATGAATTAATCGAAGAAGCAAGAGAATGAAAGAGTACAACAATAACAACATACCAGTGTACTTTCACGAAGCAGGGTCTAGGGAGGGTAAAGTGTATGCATACCGTAACACTACTTTAGAGTTAGAGAGATTGTTTTTGATAGACTCTCGGATTAAGAAACAAAAAACAATCAAAAGCAGTATAGAGAAAGAACTAAAGAAAATAAAGACAATTACAGAAATATACTAGATACAACCTGACAAGTTATCTTAAATAGAATCCACAACAAGGTACAATGATAATCGAAGTGTAAAAACCGCAACTAATATGTTGTTATAAATATCATCGATCCTTCCTCAAACCAAGGGCTTTTCTAATTAAACTAGAACTTTTTTTACTTGATAAGAATTTTTCCTCTCCCTTTGCATAATCTTCCGTTACATACACATTTTTCTTTTTTTCAGATTTGCTATTCAATGTTGATTTTTTCTTTGTTGCTCAAGTGATTGATTCAACTTGGGTTAAGGTTTTTCTTAGTAGATCAATTTTTTAGTGATTTTACTTTGTTGCTCAAGTGACAATTCAACTCAAGTTAGGTCTGAGCCTTTCTCAAAAGATCATTTTTTTTAATTGATTTTTCCTTTGTTTTTCAAGTGACAGGTTCAATGGGTTAGGTTTGAGCTTTTTTTAATATATCAATTTTTATTGATTTATCCTTTATTGCTCAAGTGATAGATTCAACTCAGATTAGGTTTGCGCTTTTCTTAATAGATCAATTTTTTTAGTTAATATTTCTTTTATTGATCAAGTGAAAAATTCAACTCGAGTTAGGTCTAAGCTTTTCTCAATAGATCAATTGTAAGATATTTTAAAATATTTAAATTAATTGCTTTGCAATTTCAAATGAAAAATAAATATATTAAAGTTTCTTTTTTAATAATGAGAGAAAATTAATTTTGACCATATGGCAACTTAATGGCCAATCAATTTACTTGGGGACTAATTAACATGTGTTCTTGGAGAACACATAAAGTAAATACTTTTTGCCAAAGTAAATAAATTAATTTATTAATTGCTTTTATTTTCCACCCACTAAAATTGGATATAAATAGCCAACATTTTCAACAAAGAAAAATGCAACAAAACATATATATTCTTCTAATCTCCTTCCTCTCTACTAACATTTCTCATCTTGTTTCACTTTGCTTTTATCTTATAATAACTTTATTATTTCCTTTCTAAGTTAAAACTTGTTGGTTTATTATTAATTTTATTGATTCCTGTATCCTCTGATTAATTAGGGAAGACTTATATAATTCTTGAATATCCTCTAATTAATCAGGGAAATACTTCTTTAATCCTGGAGAAACATTTCACATTGCGGAAATAGTTTCTTAGGACAGTACCTAGCACGAATCAAAGATTTTATATGTTACTTAAAATATTATAATAGTTATATTATTATTATTATTATTATTATTATTATTATTATTATTATCATTATTATCATCATCATCATCGTCATTATTATTATTACTATTATTATTATTGTTCTTGTTGTTATTATTATTGAAACTTGTGATACTATTATAGAAGAAACATTATTATTATTGCAGTTTATTTATTGTCACAAGTGTTAGTGAGATTTATTATCGTTTCCCAACAATCTAAGAAACTATGGCATATAATATTTGTCCTAAGACCGTCGATAATATTGATGTTGGAGTTGCTATGGTTGTTTCCATTCCAATCAATTTGTCAGACTATGATACAGTAGAATACAGTTATGCAAATAAACTTGGTTATGCATCTAACGCTAATAATAAAATCTTCATAGAAGATACATCTCAATGCAAGAGAATATGTGAAAGAAATGACAATCCCGCTAAGTCAAAAATAAATTTGACTAAAACGGATGATATAATTATTGCGGTCATTTCAGAAATAAATATTGAGACCAACGTGAGAAATTAGGTGGTAGACTCTGGTGCTACTAGGCACATTTGTATAAATAAAAATGATTTTGTATCATACACCCAGATTGAGAAAGAAGAAGAAATTATTTATTTTGGGACCTCTAGAACTATTCAAGTTCTTGGAAAAGGCAAAATTCTTCTCAAACTCACATCTGATAAAACTTTAACATTGAGTAATGTGTTGCATGTTCCTAATATCAGAATTAATTTAATTTTTATGGCATTATTAGAAAAAGTTGGAATAAAAATTATATTTGAAAACAATAAGGTCATATTAACTAAAAATAATATTTTTATGGGATATGGACATTATAATCATGGACTATATATGTTTAGTATGCATAATGATATTTCTAAAAATATATCTACTTCTACGTATTTGACTGAGTCTATTTCTTTATGGCATGCTAGATTAGGACATGTTAATTTCTCTTATATAAAGAATATGCAATCACTTGGATTAATATCTGGTTTAAACTCAAATAATTATGATAAATGTGAAATATGTGTTGAAGCTAAAATTACTAAAAAGTCATGTTTTTCAGTTAATAGAGAAACTAAATTATTATCTTTGATTCACACTGATTTAGGTGATTTAAAACAAACTATGACTAGAGGTGGAAAAAGATATTATGTAACTTTTATTGATGATTTTTCTAGATTCACTAAGTTATATTTACTTAGAAATAAAAATGATGCTTTTGTTTCTTATAAAACTGAAGTTGAAAATCAGCTTAGTAGAAAAATCAAGAGAATTAGATCTGATAGAGGTGGAGAATATGTATCTTTAAATGCTCTTTGTGAAAAAAGAAGAATTATTCATGAAGTAACTCCACCTTATTCACCTGAGTCTAATGGTGTAGCTGAAAGAAAAAATAGAACATTGAAAGAAATGATGAACTCCATGTTAATTAGCTCTAATGCACCTGATAATTTGTGGGGTGAAGCTATTTTATCTGCATGTCACTTACAAAATAGAATTCCTCATAAACAAACTGGTAAAAACCCTTATGAATTGTGGAAAGGTTATAAACCTAATTTGAAATATTTAAAAGTATGGGGGTGTCTTGCTAAAGTTCTTTTACCTAATCCTAAAAAGAAAAAAATAAGTTCTAAAACTGTTGATTGCATGCTTATGGGATATGCTGAACATAGTGATGCATATAGATTCCTTGTATTGAAAAGTGATGTACTTGATAGTAACACTATAATTGAGATAAAGAATGTTGAATTCTTTGAACATATTTTTCACTATGTGATAAATCTCCCATGCACCTGTCGAAAGAGAAAATGAATCTACCTCTAACATTGAGGGACTGAGAAGGAGTAAAAGGCCTAGAAAAGAATATTTTTCTTATGGAAATGACTTTTAAACTTTTCTTGTCGATAATGAACCATTAAATTATTTTGAAGCTATATCTTCTTATGATGCTAAATTTTGGAAAGAGGCAATAAAAGTTGAAATTGATTCTATCATGAAAAATAAAACATGAGTTTTAACTGATTTACCTCCAGGTACAAAACCTATTGGTTGTAAATGGATTTTCAAAAAGAAATTTAATCCTGATGGATCTATAAATAAATATAAAGCTCGTTTAGTAGCTAATGGATTTGCTCAAAAATAAAATGTTGAATATTTTGATACATTTGTACCAGTGACAAGAATTTCTTCTATTCGATTACTAATCGTTTTGGCATCAATTCATAAGCTTTTTATCTATCAAATGGATGTAAAAACAGCTTTCTTAAATGGTGATTTAGAAGAAGAAATTTATATGGTTCAACCTGAAGGATGTGTAGTTCCAGGACAAGAAAATAAAGTTTGCTAAGACGGCAGCTTTTGAGAGCTTGATGCGGTGTTGGAGGAGAGAGGTGGGGAAAAAAGATTGTATAGGCTTGCTAAGGCGAGGGAGGGGAAGGGTCGCGACCTCGATTAAGTAAAGTACATTAGGGGGGAGGATGGTAGTGTGCTGGTGGAGGACGCTCATATTAAGAGAAGATGGCAGTCTTATTTTCATAGACTCTTGAATGATGAGGGGGACAGAGATATTGTGTTAGGGGAGATGGAGCACTCGGAGGGGTGTCACGATTTCAGGTGTTGTAGGCGTTTTAAGGTGGAGGAGGTCAGCGAGGCTATTCGCAGGATGAGAAGGGGTAGGGTGACGGGACCAGACGAGATTCCTATGAATTTTTGGAAGTTTACTGGCGGGACGGGTTTAAGGTGGTTGTCCGAACTATTTAATGGAATTTTCAAGACTGCAAAAATGGCTGAGGCTTGGAGGTGGATCACCATGATTTCTTTATATAAGAACAAGGGTGACGTACAGAGTTGCAACAACTACATGGTTATTAAGTTATTGAGTCACACTATAAAGATTTGAGAGAGAGTGGTCGAGCGGAGGTTGAGGAAGCTAGTGTTTATTTCAGAGAACCAGTTTGGCTTTATGCCCGGTCGCTCAACGACGAAGGTAATTCACCTGGTGCGGAGACTGGTGGAGCAATATAGAGAAAGAAAGAAGGATCTTCACATGGTATTTATCGACTTGGAGAAGGCCTACGACAAAGTCACTAGGGAGGTTCTTTGGAGATTGTTGGAGGTGATTGGGGTCCTGATGGCATACATCAGATTAATTAAGGACATGTATGAAGAAGCTAAGACTCAGGTGAGGACGGCGGAAGAAGATTCTGAGTATTTCCCTATCTTGACAGGGTTGTATCAGGGTTCGACTCTTAGCCCTTTTTTATTTGCTTTGGTGATGGATGTTTTAACGCGGCGTATTCAAGGAGATGTGCCTTAGTGCATGCTTTTTGTGGATGATGTAGTAGTGATTGCTGAGATACAGGGAGGTGTGAATGATAAATTGGAGGTTTGGAGATAAACCCTTGAGTCTAAAGGGTTCAGGTTGAGTAGGAGAAACACAGAGTATATGAAATGCAAGTTTAATGACTTGAGGTAGGATGACAAGGTGGTAGTTAGGTTGGATTCTCAGGTTGTGTGTAAGAGGGATAGTTTTAAGTATCTCGGGTCCATAATTCAGGAAAATGGTGAGAATGATGAGGATATATCCCACCGAATTGGGGCAGGTTGGATGAAGTGGAGGCTCGCCTCGGGATTGTTGTGTGATAAGAAAGCGTCGCTCAAACTTAAAAGAAAATTTTACAGAGTGGCAGTCCATCCGGCCATGCTGTATAGGGCGGAGTGTTGGCCAGTGAAGAACGCCCATATACAAAAAATTAAAGGTGGCAAAAATGTGGTTGTTGCATTAGATGTGTTGGCTTACTAGGAGTGATAGGGCTAGGAATGAAACTATCCAGGAGAAGATTGGAGTGGCTTTGGTGGAGGACAAGATGTAGAAAGTTCAGTTGCGATGGTTTGGGCATGTGAGGAGGAGGGATACGGATGCCTCAATTCGTAGATGTGAGAGACTGGCTTTGGATGGTTTCAGGCGGGGCAGGGGTAGGCCGAAGAAATATTGAAAAAGAGGTGATTAGGCGTGACATGGAGCAGTTACAGCTTGCTGAAGACATGACCCTAGATAGAAAGGTTTGGAGAACGCGGATAAGGGTAGAAGGTTAGTGCCTGCGGGTGGGCCGTAGCCAGTAACTAGCTTTGGGTTGGGGTATGTGCGTGGGGGTGTCTTTGGTTTGTTAGTATAGGGTATTACTGTGTGGGTGTCTCTTCTATATTGTGCCAACTTATTTCATTTCATGTTGTATTATGAATTTGCTTATTATTCTTTTTCCTGAGTTGGGGGTCTATCGAAAACAACCTTGCTACCTCTCCAGAGGTAGTGGTATGGACTGCGTCTATTTTACCCTCCCCAGAACCCACTGTGTAGGAATACACTGGGTTTGTTGTTGTTGTTGTTGTTGTTGTTGTTGTTGTAAATTAATTAAATCTCTTTATGGCCTAAAACAAGCTCCTAAACAGTGGCATGAGAAATTTGATCAAGTTTTAATAAAAGATGGATTTTCCTCTGTTGAAGTGAATAAATGTGTTTATACTAAAGTAGTAGACAATGATTATGTGATAATTTGCTTATATGTTGATGAAATGCTTATATTTGGTACATGTTTAAATATTGTAGAACATACCAAATTATTTTTGTCTACTAACTTTGATATGAAAGATTTGGGCGAAGTAAATATAATATTGGGCATTAAAGTTATAAGAAGTAATGATGAAATAATGTTAACACAAGAACATTAGGTTGAAAGAATTCTTAAGAAGTTTGAATGTTGGGAGGTAACTCCCGTAGCTACTCCTTATGATGCTAACTCTAAATTGAAAAAGAATAATGGTAACCCAATTATCCAGACTAAATATGCACAGATTATTGAGAGTCTAATGCATTTGATGAATTTTACCAGACCTGATATAGCTTATGTTGTGTGTAGACTAAGTAGATATACTCACAACCCCAATAAAGAGCATTGGTCTGCATTAATGAGATTAATGAAATATTTAAAAGGAACCACGAATTATGGTATTCTATATAATGGATTTCCTTCTACTTTAGAAGGATATTGTGATGCAAACTGGATCTCTGATTCAGATGAGACGAAATCCACTAGTGGTTATGTGTTCACGTTAGGTGGTGGTGCAGTATCGTGGAGATTAGCTAAGCAGACGATCATTGCTAGATCAACTATAGAATCAGATTTTGTAGCTCTGGAGTTATCTAGTACTGAGGCTGAATGGCTAAGAAATTTCTTAGCAAATATCCCTTTTAAAAGGGATGATTTGTTGCCTCATAGCCCTTCTAAGAAGGATGATCTGTCTCCTAATATCCCTTTGGAAAAGGATGATCTATTGTCTAAAATTCCTTTAAGAAATGATGAGTTGATGCCTCCTGTGTATATACATTATGATTGTCAAGCCACAATTGCTATTGCGAAGAATAAATCTTACAGTTGTAAGAGTAGACATATGAAATTGAGACAAGATGTTGTTAAGCAATTGCTGAAAGATGAAATAATTTCCATTGATTATGTGAAGTCAGAATTGAATTCGGCTGATTCACTGACTAAACCCGTGGGAAGAAAATTAATTCTTCAAACATCAAAAGAGATGGAGTTAAGGCCAATATGATTGTCAATAGAGATGGTAACCCAACCTATGTGATTGGAGATCCCATGAAGTAGGTTCATATGGGTAATAACAAGTCGATATTGACTCTGCGCACTTATTAAGAGTGTTTGAACTGCTACTAAAATGGAGGGATGAGTTATTAACTCCTAATGAATTCATAGTCCTTATGGATGGTGTATTTAAAGCAGTGTACACTTGATGAATTAACCTATATGAGAAGTGGAATGAGGCCGTTCCTATGAGACTTTGGCTTAGTCTCTAGAGCTCTTATGAATACCAGGCACGCGCATGGTCTATTGGCGCAAAACCACGTTGAACAATAAAATTACGATCAAAATGTGATTGATAAAGTCTCTGGCTTACAATAAGAGTTATTTGGTTCATAGAAATATTATATTTGACCAATAATTCTGTAAGTTAAATTTTATCGGTCTAAGTTTGGTTCGTAGTCCAAAAGATGCCAAACCTATTGCATTTTGTCCATATAAATCCAAAAAGTTTTAACCTTTTATTTTAAGTATTTTAAAATATATATGGGAAATTGTAAGATATTTTAAAATATTTAAATTAATTGCTTTTCAATTTCAAGTGAAAAATAAATATATTAAAGTTTCTTTTTTAATAATGAGAGAAAATTAATTTTGGCTACATGGCAAATTAATGGCCAATCAATTTACTTGGGAACTAATTAACATGTGTTATTAGAGAACACATAAAGTAAATACTTGTTGACAAAGTAAATAAATTAATTTATTAATTGCTTTTATTTTCCACCCACTAAAATTGGCTATAAATAGTCAACATTTTCAACAAATGCAACAAAACATATATATTCTCCTAATCTCCTTCCCCTCTACTAACATTTCTCATCTTGTTTCACTTTGCTTTTATCTTATAATAATTTTATTATTTCCTTTCTAAGTTAAAACTTGTTGGTTTATAATTAATTTTGTTGATTCATGTATCCTCTGATTAATTAGGGAAGACGTATATAATTCTTGAATATCCTCTAATTAATTAGGGAAATACTTGTTTAATCCTGGAGAAACATTTCACATTGCGGAAATAGTTTCTTAGGACAGTGCCTAGCACGACTCAAAGATTTTATATGTTACTTAAAATATTATAATAGTTATATTATTATTATTATTATTATTATTATTATTATTATTATTATTATTATCATCGTCATTATTATTATTATTGTTGTTGTTGTTGTTGTTGTTGTAACTTGTGATACTGTTATAGAAGAAACATTATTATTGTTGCAGTTTATTTATCTTTACAAGTGTTAGTGAGATTTATTATCGTTTCCCAACATCAATTTCTTTTTTTGTTGCCTTCTTCAACGTAAGAAATCTTATTAACAAATTCTTACCTTCCAAGTCATAATTTCTAGTTTATATCACTTTTGAAGCGTGTTCTTGAAGCTTCTCTCTTGATGGCTTGGAAGGTACGAATTTGTTCATGAAACTTTCTTATGTTGGATAAGGCAATAGAAAAAGAAATTAATCTTTTGAGAAAATTTTAAACCTAACTTGAGTTAAATCTGTCACTTGAATAACAAAGAAAATATCAACAAAAAAAAAATTATCTATTGAGGAAATCTCAAACCTAACCTGAGTTGAATTTATCACTTGACCAACAAAGAAAAAAATTCATTAAAAATTGATCAACTGAAAAAAGTCCAAACCTAACCTGGTTGAACTTCTCACTTGAGCAACGAAGAAAAAATCAATAAAAAAAAATTGATCTACTGAGAAAAGATCTGAGTTAGCGTAAGTTGAATTAGTCACTTGAGCAACAAAGGTAATATCAATTAAAAAAAAAAGATAAAGTAGAACCACGATAGGAATATTGAAAAGTGGGAGATAAGTTTGGGAGACTTGATTCTAATGTGCAATTCTAGAAATTGCTTATTCCCATACAAGCTGAAGTTTAAATGGCCTGGACCCTTTAAGGCGATTCAGATGTTCGTGTATGGTTTCATTGAGCTCGAGAACTGGGATGGAGAACAATACCTTGAAGCATCAAATGAGATAAAATGGGTTAAGAAGATGTACCTTAATGAAGCCTGAGTAATCAAGATACTGAAGTCGTGTTGCAGCGTTAAATTAGGCACTACTTGAAAGACAACTCATGTTTATTGCAAGCGTATTAGTATTTTTGAATTGATTCTTTGATTTTATATGTTTTATGTGTGTTTGAGTATATAAGAACGGGTAGTAATGAAGATTGGAAAAAAGAATGAAGGTTGGAGCAAAGGAGTGCAACCATGCACCACATGACTGGTCGTAGAATGTCCCACAATTTGTAGTTTGCACCGTGAGAAATTTAAGGGCACTTACACAAAATAACAATCTATGTTTTAATAAAATAGGAGTACACCTAACCTAACTTTCAAAATTACAATCTATAGTTTTCTTTTATTTTTTAATTTCTCTTTTTTCCTCTCTCTTGTATCTTTAGCCTCTATTGTCTTTCTTTTTTTTCCTTTTATTCTACTCTACTTCTCTTTCCCTTTTTATTTTTATTTTTTTTTTTTTCTTCCTCATTTTTTTCTTTTTTTTTTGTTGTATTTTATATTTTATATTTTTTTGTA
>NC_061121.1:193568483-193621848 GCF_002878395.1 Capsicum annuum
ATCATGGATGGTGACAGAAACATTATAAACATTCATTGCATTTGTATTCACTATCATTTTTTTCCTTTTCTCTTCTTTCATTCTTTATATTTTTTTATTTTTTTCCTTCTATTTTTGTTTTCTTTTTTCTTTTTTGGTTCTTTCTTTTCCTTTTTTTCTCTCTTCTATCTCTAACTTCTCCTTCTTCTTAATTTTTCCTTTTCTATTTTTTTCTTTTTTGGGTTTTTATTTTTTATTTTTTTTGTATTTTTTCTTTTTCGTGTTTTTTTAGGTTTTTCTTTTTTTCATTTTCATTTTTTATTTTTTTCTAGTTTAGTTTTTCCCGTTTCCTTCTTTTCGCTTTTTTTCCTCTCTTCTATCTATAACTTTTATTTCTTTTTTTATTTTCTTTTCTTTCTGTTTTTTTCGTTCTATTTTATATTTTTTATATTTTTAAAAGATATGATTAAGTCGAGCGCAAGTCGTGGATGATAATAAAAATACCATAATTGCTTATCGTATTTATATTTGCATCATTATTTATATTTTTATATTCGTTGATAACAATATATTTGTATTTTATGATTTGCGCTTATATACGCATTTATATTTATAGTTCGTATTTGTACTTGTATTTTATAGTTCTCACTTGTATTGGTATTTTACAGTTCGCAGCATCATTTATATTTTATAAAATTCACACTTGTAATTTAAAAACTTTTTATATTTATTTTTATAGTTGATTGCATAATATTTATCTTTTTTGGTTTTATTTTATTTGTATTTGTAAAATATTATATTTTTCGATGCATTTGTATTTTTAAAGAACTATTTTGTATTTGTAATTGTAAGTTGGCCGCATATTGTATTTGTATTTGTAATTTCATTTGTTTATAATCGACAACATTAGTATTCTTCTTTCTACGAACATTTGTATTTATATTCATTGATACGAATTATATTTTATTGATAAATTGAACATACAAATACAAATAATAAATTATACAAACAGAAATGTTAATTATACAAATACAAATGTTACATTTGTATCAAATGACACATGGTTATATAAATTGAATCATACACATACAAATGATATTTGTTTGTATACAAATAAAATGATAAATTTGACATACAAATACTAACGATACAATTGCATTGAATGAAACATTGCACATTTATATATTTAAGAGTCAAGCAAATACAATTAATTCATATATTTATTTGTATATAAATAATAAATTATACATATTCACGACTAAACTATTCAAATATAAATAATAAAGTTATTTAAATATATAATATGATACAAATAAATAAAAAATACAACAACAAAAATGAGAGTAAAAAAGAAGATACAAAAACAAAACAAAAAAGGAGAAAAAATGAGCAAAAGGAAACGAAACAAAAAAAAAAACGAAAAAAAAAAAAAAAAATGAAAAAAAAAAAACAAAAAAAGAAAAGAGCACGAAAAAAAATGTAAAAAAGAAAAGAAAAAGGCTAAAAAAGAAAACAAAAAGAGAGAAAATAAAGAGGAGAGATGAATTGCATTTAATTAGCCAGAAAGGTTATGAATTATAATTAATTAAAATTTAAGCTAGATAAAATAATTAGAAGCTTATGTTTTTAAGTATATAATGTATAAACCAAACTCTGGAGAAATCACTATTGATCTCTTGAACCGTGAACGTATTTGATGGTCCATGAAATCAACCATCATTTTCTTACCAAGATCATTAAGTCTCTGATCAGATTTCACATTTCAAACCAACGGACTGAGATTGAAACGGCCACAGGTCAAACTTCAAATTATTGGCCTGAAGTTTGTTGAACAAAGGTTGCCCCGTGTTGATTGAATTTTTAAGAGCAATCGACTCTCAATGATACATTTAATTAAGAAATAATGAAAGAGATTGTACAATTCAGGGATGGCAAGCAGCAGAATGTAATTGTTGGGCAAATTCACGAAAACCCTCGGACTTCGCCTATCTCATATCAAATAAGTTTTTAAAAGAATTGTTGGTATATATGCATTTTATTATTAAAATAAGGAAAAACTATATGGCTTAGTAAATATAGACTCCTAATTATTTAATTTAGCTAATTAATTATAATTCATAGTCTCCTCTTGCCTATTAATTATCTCTAATTACAATTCATAGCTTCTCTCATTTATTTTCTTTATTTTCTATTACTTTTCTTTTTTTTCAATTTTTTTCTTCATTTTTTCTTTTCTTTTTTTGCAGGGTTTTCTCTTTCTTTTTATTTTTTCACTTTTTTTCTTTTCCATCTTTTTTTTCTTTTTTGTATTTTTTCTCTCATTTCTTTTTTGTTTTGTTGTTATTGTTGTATTTTATTTTTTATTTTTTTATATTTTATATTTATTTATATCATACGATATATTTTAAAGAAATTTATTATTTATAGTTGAATAATTTAACCGTGAATACGTACAATTTATCATTTGTATTTGTGTACAAGAAAGCATATGGATTAATTGTATTTATTTGAGTCTTAAATATATAAATATGCAATGTATTGTATCGTTCGTATTTGTATTTTAAATTTATCATTTGTATTTGTATATAAGCACAAGTATCATTTTGTGTGTGTATGGTTCAAGTTGTATAAACATGGAACATTTGTATTTGTATAATTTATCATTTTATAAATACAAGTGTTCGTAGAAAGAAAAATAAAAATTCTTTTACAATTACTTAAAAATACAAATGATCTTATCAACTACAAACAAATAAAACAAATTAAATTACAAATAAAAATATAATATGCAGTCAACTTACAAATATAAATATAAAATAGTTCTTTAAAATACAAGTGCATTGATAAAAAAATAATACACAAATACAAATAAAATAAAACGACAAAATATAAATTCAATGGCCAGTCAATTATAAAATACAAATACAAAATAATTCTTTAAAATACAAATGTGAATTATATAAAATATAAATGATGGTGCGAACTAGCAAAACACAAATAAAAGTATGAACAATAAAATACAAATACAAGTGCAAACTGTAAAATACAAATAAAAATATGAACTATAACATACAAATACAAGTGTGAACTATAAAATATAAATACAAATGCGAATTATAATATTACAAATACAAGTTTGAACTTTAAAATACAACTACAAATGTAAACTATAACATACAAATACAATTGCGAACTATAAAATACAAATACAAATGTGAACTATAATATATATACAAAAACAAGCGTGAACCGTAAAATACAAATACAAATATAATTGTATCAACAAATACAAAAATATAAATGTGAAATGGTCGCGTGGACACATGCACTTGTCCTGATTTGTAAAGTAGACACTTTTACTTACACTTTTATCAATTGAATCCTTTAACCAATTAAAATAAATATTTTAAATCCTTTTTGCATATGTAGCATTAAATTGATGATTTGAAAAAACGTGTGTTTTACACACATTTTCCAGCGAAGTCAATTTTCTTTACTTTAAAATATTTTTTAAAAAAAGATTGTAGATTAAAAAAAAAATCTTCATTTGACCCCCCCCCCCCCCCCCCCCCCCCCCCCCCCCCGTCTCCCCCCACACCAGCCATTCCCCACCCCCTCTCCCCAATCGTCCCACCCCGCACCAGCCCCCTCTCCTCCATCCCGTCCCGTCCCCCTCCCCGCACTAGTTCCCCACCTTTCCCTCTCCCCCACCCCCACCCCCCACCCCGCATCAGTCTTTCCCCCTCCCCCACCCCAGCACACACACTGAAAATCAAAAAATATGATTTCACAAAAAAAATGGTTTCCAAATTTAAGAATTGTTTCAAAAATTGAACAAATTATTTTAGTACTAGTAATTATTTTGATCATTTTTTTAGATTATTGAATATTATTTTTTTGATTATTAAGGGGTGGATGAGTTTTGAATATTATTATTTTTGATGGTTGATTATTGAAATATTCAACATAAATTTTTTTATATTGAAAAGAAAATTGATCAATTTTTTGTAATAATATATGAAATTGTCATTATTTTGATATGTCTCAAATACAAATATAATATAAATAATTTTTTTTGGACAAATGAGGTGGGGATTTTTTTTTAAAAAAAAAAATATTATATATATTTTATATATTCAGAATATTTAATTTCCTACGTGTCATTGAAAAATAACATGGCATGCCACGTGTCGTCGAGTGTGTTACACTATCATTGAAAAATAACATGGCATGCCACGTGTCGTCGAGTGTTACACTCATATCAGTTGGATGAAAAAAGGGTTTAAAATGTTATGTTTTAATGGGTAAAGGGTTTAAAAAAATCGTTTTTAATGGGTTAAAGGATTCAGATGACAAAAGTGTAACTAGAAGTGCCTACAATACAAATCAGGACAAGCACAAGTGTCCACGAGATCATTTAGCTAAATATAAATGATGGTGTGAATACAAATACGATAAGTAATTGTGATTTTTGTTATTACTCGTGATTTGTACTCAAATAGCCATATTTTTTAAAAATACAAAAATTATTAGATAGAAAAAACAAAGTACCCAAAAAAAAAGAATGAAAAGAAAGAAAAATAGAAGATAGATATAGAAAAAAAAAAAGAATGAAAAAAGAAAAAATCAAAAATATAAAAGAAAAGAAGAAAAAATACAAAACATGAAAGAAAGAATCGAAAAAAATTGAAAATAGAAAAAGAAAATCAAAAAGTAAAAAAAATAAAAAAAAGAGAAAAAAAATAAAATATAAAATATAAAATATAAAATGTGATTAATGAATTTATGTTTTATATGAATACAAACTATTGAGTAAATGTGAATACAACGAATGTAAATCAAGTACATCAGCTATAGATGATAATAGTATAAATAACATAAATACCAACACTTTTGGAAGTAATTACACTCTCTTCCACTTTTTTAATTACTTTACTCTCTCTCCCTATTAATATACATAACAAAGTCGACATATACATAGCATTCTGTGTATATATTGGAATTTTTGTAATATGTTTAGGGAGTTAAAATTTTTTGTAATATTGAAAACATAAGTTGTGTATTTTAGTAATTTTTAGATGATAATATTGTAAAATGTAGCTATGGAAGGTGAATTTTGTGTCAATTGTTGCTATTTTTGAAACTTCCCCTTAAAATAATATATTAAGGGGTCGTTTGGTTGGAAAATAAGCTATGCTGGAATTACTTATGTTAAGATTAGTTATGCAGGGATTAGTTATCATGGGATAAGTTATTTTGATATTTATTTTAGTGATTATTTGGTTTGTGGTACTAAAAATGATAGGCATTACATCCTTTCAAGAATAGATAATTTGTTTACAAAAATACCCTTCGCCTTATTTAACTTAATATTTCATGTTAAATTACTTATTTTGTCTTAAATTCTATAAATGTTTATAATCCCATTTTTTAAAAAAGATTCATCATTAAAAAATGTGAAAAAGAATTACTCTCATCTTACATTATTTAGTATCATTAATATTTGAAAAGTTGAATTTTATTTTTTAAAAAAATTAAATTTTCAAACATGTTTAACTATATATAGAAAATAATTTTTTATTTAATAACTAAGCATGTACTAAGTTAGAAAGGAAATGTCAAGATACTTTAATTACTTGTCCATGATAAATTTATTAGGAAAAATAAAAATATGAAGTAAGATTAATAATTACAAAATACAAACACAATAAACCCTTGGATCAATTTTGAATTTGATTGTATATATAGTTAAGTCCATATAATTGTTCAAATTTACCAAAATGAATGAAAATTTATAGAGTAATTATTTAAAATAGGGATAAAATTATCTAAAAAATTTAATGTAAGAACAATCATATATATATATATATATATATATATATATATATATATATATATGAAAAGTGATAATTAAAGGATTTAGAGGATAATTTTGTCGTTTTATGACTTTATCCCAAGTTAAAATATGGTAGAATTATTTATATCACCCCTTAGGTGGGATAACTTATCCTGGTACGATTTGTTAATCCCAAGATAAGTTATCCCGAATTTACAACCAAACATATCAAAAAATTTATCCCGAAACTATTATTTTATCCCGAGACTATAGATTTTAATACCTCACACCAAACGACCCCTAAGTGTATATGTTAATGGACAAAAATTATGATAAAAAATGAATTTTAGTTCTTGTAACTTCATGGTCATTAGTAACTTATGTAACACCAAGACTATTCATCTACCGACATTACTACCCCTCATTCATCTTGTTCAATACACGGACGAATACCTCTCCTATAAATAGATGTAATCTTGCAAATTTTTCTAAGTACAAGAAAATATGATAAGTTTGAAAAAGATTATAGTGCATAGAAGTGAAAGAGAAAGTTGAGACAAAAAAGATATTCTAAGCCTACAACTATATTCACTATATAAAATAGAATAATTATATTAGTGAAAGAAAGAGTTCAAAGAAAGTATTTTAAATCTTTAACTATATTCACTAGACAAAGAGAGTAATTATATGTTGAAGAAAGGTGTTTTAGTGATGGAGCTTTGAACACTTCAACTAATCCGAAGTTGCTTAAGTTGTACATCGTTGATGAACTGTTGTATCCTGAAGGGAATAAGTCAAGAGATATACTAAGATCGATGTAGATTATGCAGTAGTCAGCTTGGATCTCTTTAAAGAGATCGAAATATCCGTGCTTCTTGCCAAGAAGATTATCTTATTTTCTTCAGTTTTTGTTCATTTTATTATTTCAACTATAATTTATTGTAATTTATGGTATATTACACCAAGAAGAATTATTTCAATCCATCCGACGTAGCTTTAAACCCACATCTGCCCCGCATAACTTTAAAACCTACACCCGGCTGTAATCCCTAGTATAGTTCAATCAACAATATAACCAACGTAATCTGACAAGGTCTAACAAGGATAGAGTGGAGTGTACGCAAAATTACCCTTCGTAGGTAGGCTATGTAATAGACCCGCGACTCAGGGAAAAAGAGATCTAAAAGAAATAACTGGAGTTGGTTTGTAAAATCAAATTTGCTCTTCAATAAGCCTTCCTTGAAGTATTCTTCATATCTGTCGAACAAATTCATAGAGTTACAACGCCTTTCAGCATTCTGGAAATCTTTTTCCCCATAAGTGCAAGTATGATGCAGAAAGCAATACGAATAAAATAATAGGAGATGTGATGCATGCGGAAGAGGGCAGTGGAGTGAATTTCCGTATTTGGCCAGATCCTAAACAATCCACAAGCGTTGGTTATGTTTTAAACAATCCTAAAAATGGTACCAGTGCAAATCCCCACAATTTCATATTTCTTCATCCTTCATGCAGAAGGTTTCATTTTACTATATGAGATGTTGACTGCAGAGTCAAGAGCTCGCTGATACTCATCTTTCGTGATATATTCAGCAAAGAGACCAGCTAAGGTCAATTCTTCAAGAAAATGAAAAGGCTCAAGGCCAAATGCTAATGCATCAATTTTCAAAATCAGCATACTCTTCAGTGGCACACAAGCAAAAGAAGAAAAAAAGTGAAAGTCGTTTCCATAGTTCAAGGCAACAGCAGATTTACAAGACATACTTAGCCTTACCTTGTGTTATTGATAAGTCAAAGGAAGTATTCTCCAATATTCGAAAAAAATATGAACCAGTAGCAGGACAGATATTAACACAGAAGAGGGATGAAAAGTTTCTCAGCATAACAGGTAACATATGGACCAGCGGCAGGAATTTTATGTTTTACCTAACTACTAAAACAAAACCCCTCAAGAAAAACGAAAAAAGAAAGAGATACACAAGGGATGATAATGCCTTCTAATTGATTACCCCACCAACACCCCAGTGATGTAACGGAAGGGCTTATAAAGGGGAAATACAGAATAACAGGTGCAACAATCAAAGACAGTAATATAATACGACAAAAAAATATACAAAATTGCGGCTGGGGCACAGAATGATGCAGTTGAATACGACAGGCTACGCCACACAAACATAAGCCAAGCACCTGCAAAGCAAAAGCCTTGAATTTGAGAAATGCTAGCGCAAAAGCTTTAAACCTGCAAGAAGAAGTGGGGTTGAAACATAAGCAAACTTGGTCAATCTTTGGTCACTTTCTGGTAGATTGAATCTAAAGATCACACAAGAACTAATTAAAAACATAAAAAGATTTCACCAACAAATAAGGAATCACATACAGGAAAAGGACAGCGGAGCAGTGTGGATTCCTTCCATTCTTGTGACTACTTAAACAAGAAAATATAACAAAAAAAGGGAACAAGGGGCTTCATCAACATCTTCCTTGGTCAAGAGGGGAGACAGGAGGGAGGCAGATGACCCCATAGACAATGCAAAGGTGAAAAAGGCAATTTGGAAAATTTTCTATAAGTTTGCCATAAGCTTATTTAAACAAGGTGATGCTCAAACAGCATATTACCTCCTTGAGTGACTTATGAAAAGAGGTTGTGGTATAGAGTTGGTGGCAATTTCACAATTCTTCATGGTATAGCTCCAAAAACAGGTTTTAGATGCCTATTCAAGACACAAGTTATTGAACCTGCATTCTAAGTTTACTTTGTGTTGCCTGCCTAACTTTCATTCCACAAATGCCAGTCTGCAATAGTTCTGAGTCGTTAAAAAGGGCAACACAGATATCTAACTTTCACAGTTTAACCTTAGCAGTAAGGACAAATACCACCATACCTGCACTATCCCCCAAGCCACCCTTTCACCCCTAAAAAAGGAGAGAGAAAAGATGTGTATGCGGACTTGGGAGGCGGGGGGCTACTATATACCTTCAGAAGAACTAGAGCCAGCTAGCCACTTCTCGGCCATGTTTTCAAATAGCCATTATCCTAGAGTTCCAACTTCCACAAGTGAAACACCATGATAATATCCTGGAGTTCCAATTATGGAAGTTGGAAAATCTTTTCCAATTACAGGGATGAAAAGTGCCTACAACAACATACCCAGTGTATTCCCACAAAGTGGGGTCTAGGGAGGGTAAAGTGTACGCAATCCATACGACTATCTCAGATGAAGTGCCCCGACTTAGGACAGATAACAGTATAACAACAACAACAACAACAAACCCAGTGTATTCCCACCTAGTGGGGTCTGGGGGGGGTAAGATGTACGCAGTCCATACCTCTACCTCTGATGAAGTAGAAAGGCTGTTTCCGAAAGACCCCCGGCTCAAGGCACGAGATACCACACAAACACATAGTAGAGCACAGAAACAGATTACATAACATAAATACGGCACCCATAAGTAATATAAAACAACGGAAAGCAGAGGAAAGCACACAGATTCGTAATAAACATGGAACACGGAACACGGAATCATAACAGGAATAAAACCCCCACCAAGTAATCCCTACACTAGCGACCCAAACTGGCCCTAATCCTCTGCCGTAATTCGCGTCTACCAGACCTTCCTATCTAGGGTCATGTCCTCGGTGAGTTGTAACTGTTCCATGTCCCGCCTAATCACCTCACCCCAGTACTTCTTCGGCCTACCCCTACCCCGCCTAAAACCATCCAACGCTAGCCTCTCACATAATCAGTATTTATAAATAGAAAAGATAACTTTGTGTTAATTAAGTTCTAATTTCACTCACGATATTTCTTGTGGTAAGAGTTTATGCTAGTTAAATGTGATAATTTAAGGAAAAAACTAAATTTATTAAATGAACCTCAAGAACAATTTAGTTCTTCATATAGAGTTTATACTTAAAGAAAATAATTATCATCTAACATAACAATTTATAGTATTTCTTGTATAGTTTTAAACATATAAATTTTAATTTACAATATTAAGTTGATCTAATTTAGTTAAATTGACTCTCCACAAATGGAAAGCATCACATACATTGAAACAAAGAGAGAGTATTCATAAGATCTAATAAATGCTCCGATAGGAAACAAAGGCTCCAAAAATTACCAAAATGTATAATGACAAATAATGTAAAGGGTAATTTAATACTATTTATCATTCATATTATACGGCGTTTTTAGCTTGCCCCAAAGAAGTGTTTTAGCTTGAAGAATTTAATAGTACCCATTTAATATCATTTCTTAGTTATATAAAAATTCATTTATCTAAATAAGATCAATTTGAAAACAAAGTTATTAATATCTTCTTTACAATGTAAAAACTAGTTTATTTTAAACTAAACGCAGCTTAAGCTTACCAAGGAGATGACCCTAAATAGGAGGGTGTCAGGCCACAGGTTAGGGTGGAAGGCTAGTGGATGGTGAAGTGTTGTATGTCCCAGTAATAGTCTTATTCTTATTCTTGTAGTGTATTGCTTTTGATTTCTTCATTATATATGTTTATTGTGTTTCAGTTATCGCCCTATGTTGATGTTCTTATTGTTTCCTTTAACTAGCTGCTATGCTTTCCTCCGTCATCTTTCCCCTTCCATGCCTACTTTGATTTGACGTGCTCGAGTCAAGGGTCTTCTGGAAACATCTCTCTACCTCCATGAGGTAGAGGTAAGATCTACATACACTCTACCCTCCCAAAACCCCAGTTGTGGGATTTCACTTGGAATGTTGTTGTTGCTAGCTTATTTGGCCATTTTGGAGGCTAAAATTGCTTCTTTTTTTTCAAAAAGTGCCTTATTTTAAGAAGTGAGATGTTTGACCAAACTTTTGAGAGAAAATAGGTTCTCCTCAAGGGCATCAGAAACTAACAAAAGTAGTTTTTGCCTAGAAGTACTTTTTTTTTAACATTGGTAAATTGGTATTCTTCAGCATTAGGATATGCTGGCCACCTTCAGAAATTACATAACCTTAATCAAAATCATAGATTTCCTATTAGATCTACAATCTCATCTACATCCACTATACACAATTGTTTACACCAAAAATGTAAAGATACTAAACAATTCCACTTCACCTTTTGAATGGAATTGGATTTATCTTCAAAACATCTCCCATTTCTTTCAATCCATATAAACCACCATATGCATGATGGAATCAGCTTCCACCACCTCTTCTGAGTCTTGCTTCCCCTTCTTCTGACCAGCAACTACATAAGTCAGTTATGTGCTCAGGCATGGACCAACTGTAACTGTTGATGTTGAGAAAAAGTTCCCAGAATTGAGTTGTATCTTGCAATGCATAAATAAGTGACTATTAGTCTCCCCTGTCAGGTTGCATAGAAAGCATCTAGGGATAGCGTCCTTCCTTTCTTTTGAAGGACTTCTTGGGTAAAACATGCTCTTTTAATCACTAGCCAAGTGAAACACTTCACCTTTGTAGGAATCAAGCCTCTCTCTATGGTCTTCCATTGATAGTTATTATTTCTAGGTCCCCTTGTTTGAATGCACTATTAACTGTGAACTTTCCATCCTTGTTGTGTTTCCAAATGATCCTGTCTGGTACATTTGTATCTAGTTTAGTTCCTTCCAATTTTTCCGGTAGGAGAGCCACCCTATCTACTTCCCAGTCATTAAGTAGCCTTCTGAAAGAGAGATTCCACCCATGTGCAGACCAACATTCATTGACCCTACTTTCTGGATTGGTGCTAATTGAGAAGAGGTTCAGAAATAACTCACTCAAAGGATTTTGATCAATCCAACCATCTTTCCAAAACTTGAACTTCTTGTCATTTCCCACTTTGAGAATCACATTTTCTTCCATGCAACTCCACAAATTTCTAATAGTTCTCCACACTCCCCATCCATATAGTAATGTGACTGCCTCTGTGCACCCGGGGTTCAACTCACCATACTTTGCTACTATCACCTCCTTCCAAAGAGTTCTCTCTTCACTGATGTACCTCCACAACCACTTCATTAGAAGATTTTTATTTTGAATACTTAGGTTTTTGATGTCCAAGCCTCCTCTATCTTTGCTCAACCTGACACTATTCCATTTCACTAAGTAATAACCCTTACTTTCTTTGCCCCTTTGCCAGAGAAAGTTCCTTCGAAGTCTATCTAGTTTTTTGACCACTTTTGAAGGAATAGGGAGTAAGGACATCACATAAGTAGGAAGAGAGTCCAAGACAGAATTAATCAAAACAAGTCTCCCCCCAAAGAGAGATATTGTGATTTCCATCTAGTCAATTTCTTTTATGCTTTCTCCAGGATCCCACTCCATATCTCAATGCTTTGAGAAGCACTTTTGAGAAAATACACTTAAAAGCACTTTTAAAAGTTTGGTCACACACTAATTGTTGCTCAAAGGTGCTAGTTAACACAAATTGCTTCTCACCAAAATACCTTTTTGAAACACACTTATAAAAGAAACTTTTCAAAATAAGTTGATTTTAGATGTTTGACCAAATGGCCTAAAAATGTATATAATAATCAGAAGGAGGAGTAAGAAGAAAAGAAGTTCACAAAAAACTACTACAATGATAATATAACAATTATATAGGCCCACGTGGAAAGGACCTAAGAAAAAGGATGAGGGTAAAATCTGGGAAAAGACCAGGAATAGGTACTTGTATAGCACCTTAGCTTGATGTGAGAATGACAGAACTTCAGATCCTCCCTTATAAATAATTATGAGGTGAAGAGGGTTGAAACACGCGATCTGTTATCTCGAACGCCTTTATTCGTCATGGAAGCACTTATTGGTAGAGCCACTGATGAGGATTTGGCAACTATGGAGAACCAAAGTTACTAATCTCCTATTGCAGATGATACATTAATATCCTCTTATGAGAACACGGCTTCAACACTTGAAGAAGATCCTTCTATGATTCCAATTTGTTTCTTGACTACAATTAATCTGAAGAACAGTGAGCGGATTCCAGAAAGAGAGGTGCACAACATTAATATGGCCCAACTCGTCCACTTGACAGTAGAAGTTCAGGAGTTCCTATTAGGTATCTCGGATTGTTGGTGCAAGATCCATCACAGATTTGTTTGAGGAAAGATCGAGTATCCTACCTAGCCTCCAACTTATTTCTCGTGCTGACCTCGGTCTCATTCTGATATGAGATGAAAATACGAAGATGGAAAATGATACGAAAACAAGGGAAAACAAGGAAAAAGAGACAAACAAGTAAGGGATTAAAGGGATTAGATAGATTGACACAAATTGATAAAGAGAGGACAACCGAAGGGTATATTAAACCTTAAAACCTTCCTATCGATTACCAATAAACACCAACCTCTTACAAGGACATCATGAGAATAGAATCCTGAGCAACCCACGTTTCTCTGAAAACCATAAAGCTCCCAACAAGCTTCAATAAACACTCGCAAGTGCAACTCAAATCATCATTCATCAACTACCCCTAAAATGAAAAAGGTCCTAGCTATTATAGGCCAAAGGCCATTTATTACAACTTGGGCCCAAAAGTGACCCTAAATACTAATTGGGCCCAAAAGTGGCCCAAAAGCCTAAATTGCCGCATTCCTATGCTCTTCGAGGCCCAAGCTATCATCCAAATGCGATGTTGCACCTTCCTCCCTCGAATGGCATCACCAAATATCGCTCCTTCCCAAGCTATCCTCCAATCATGTATTTGCTTTCCTAGGATAATCAAGTTGTGGATCCTTAGGTTTGATCCTTGAAGCATATATCCCAAAAGAGTGGAGCCAATTTGGTTTGTATCACATTCCACCCGCCAAACCACTAGATTTTCACATCAACTAACCATAAATACCCCATCTCCTTCAACCTCATTCACGAAACCTAGACCTGACAATTCCACCCAGAATGAGGGAGTGGGCTTGATATGGGAGGCAGTACACTTTGGTCAATGAGCTTCCTCCTAGCACTCAATTGGATTAGAGTCCCCTAAGAAGAGAGATTTAAGAAAATTACATGCAAAGCCTACTACTGCTCACATATCTGAGATGCTACTATATGTGAAAATTGATGTTTCAATCAACGGTATTTCCATTAATGCTTTTGGGTTACACAATGTATTGACTTTATTAGTCAACCTTTAAAAAACTAACCAAGTCTATTAGTCACAACTTGACCAAGATATAAGGGTCAAGCACAACGATTTGGATTATTTATAACGATCTGATAATGCTAATAATCACAAGCTGTTGTGCCAAGACCAGCATCTTTCCACACTTCCCACAGAATTCTTTATTAAACATCATTAAAGCATTTGAAATCTTCCATAACTTCCTCTATTATTGGACAAAGGATGCTTTCTACAAGTCTCAACATGATTTACATAACTATAGAGCCCCATGAGGTATGTATAGCACTCATTGTTAGGAAAAATCAGAAATTTATGTGTACTAATTGAGTTATAGTGATGTGTTATAGTGATGATAAATCAGAAATTTGGTCATCATAAACCTTGATGAAAGCATACCATGTTCTCCTTGGTTCCAAAGGTTGCAGACATGGCATTATGTAAAACATGTTGACGACCAAGCAACATTCTGCACCAGAATCTCTAACTAACCACTGAATGAAGGATAAAAATATAGTAGTCATGTAGAACCATCATCAGAAGTCATTGATTGCCCCAGAGCTGTCCTCGCTCTAAGCTGCACAAAGGAATCGAACAAAATTCTAATTGACAAGCAAAGAAATAATCTGAACATAATTTGATTCAAATAATTGCATTGACCTTTACATCAAGGCAAGGATCATTGACCATATTTTTCAACTGGGAAACTACGCCGGCATTCCGTAGTTTCATCACTCGGCCAAATGCACCAGAACTGCTCGGAAAGGTAAGGTTTACTAGAGCCCAAACTGCTGCTGTACGTAACCGGCTATCATCACTATGTAAAAACTTGAGCATAACTGATTCAGAGTCATTAGCTAACGGTGGAAAGAGCTCTTGCATAACGGCTTCCTTGTGCACCTCATTTCCAGATGCAACATTGGTAAAAACGTACATACCCTAGTGAGAGACGGAGACAGAGAGATTTTCAACCCGTAATTACTTGAACAATTATTCTCGAAATATCAGTTATGTAATCTGTTGATAAAGAATACTAGAAATGGCGCTTATCGAAAAAGAAAACTGGCCACGATACCGGCTGCATGCAAACTGTACAATAAAACATTTACTGCTTGACTGCCTAATCATCTTCTTTCAAGAAGAAAGTACATCTGTGAAGTTCATTCTCGTGCACAGAATAAGCAATTTGTTTCTATTTTTGGTGACTACTTTCCACATTATCACTTATTAGATGTATCATATACATCTTGTCTATTCAACCAAAGAGGAATATTCAGCAAAAAATGGCAGAGATTATATATCGAATCAAGAGACACATGCCAAGGTGCGTGAAAGCCAAATCTACCTTAATCTATAACTTGATGCAATTACTGCTAATTTCAAAGTTGGGTTCCATGATAACAAAATTACTCCAGCAAGCACACATCTGCACTTGAATAGTTGATTTGTAGCAGAATGATTATCTTAAATTCTTCACCTATTAAGGCGATAAAATATTTGAATGTTCCCATATATGATTCATGCACAGTAGCTTAACTTTTGCTCACAGCAAAATTAAAAATCAGTACATAGAAACCACTTAAAGATATCACCTCCACCTCTACCGATATCTATTTCGTTTTATACTACACAAGGAGCAGACGCTTTTGCCAGTATAACAGTCACAATCAGATACACACTCAATATCGGCCTCACATAGTATTTATCATATTAATCAAATCCTTACAGTTCATCATCAGCTAAAACAACCACGAAAATCCAGCAGAATTGACCAGAAGAATCTCAGAAGGTTGATTAGGACCTGTTGTACTTCTAATTGTTAAGAACACATTTTGGACCAAGACATCCACAATTTACAAACAAACAGAAGACTTTACCTGAATAAGGACTTCGGCTTTTGAAGCACTTTGCAGTTGCTGTCCAACAGCATGCAGCAGAAGAGCGTCCTCAGCAAAGACATGCTGGATAGAATCTAGAGGCCCATCAACAAGATTACGAACCAAAGACAAAGATTGCTCTTGAACACAAGTTTCAGGATCTGCAGCACAAAAGTATTAACCTCTAATGGAAACATATCTGTACAACCAATACATTCCAGGTAACATATAATATCAGAAAATTTACCACAAATCAGGCTTCCTAAGGTTAACTGTGTGAGCTCTGATAGAATTTCCTCTTTACACTGGTCGTTCACAAGGAATGTTAGGTTCCTTAAAGCACACACGGCTTTTACCCTAATAGTTGAATCCATTGACTTCGAAAGCTGAACGAGCTGCTTCACACCTCCACATTGCATAAATATTTTCTTATGCGCCAAGAAATCAACCACTATGTTGCTGATGGCATCAAGGGCAGAAACCTGATAATAGAGGATTAAGGAACATACTAGGAAATCCTCCAGCACTCAACCTACGAAAAATTAGGACCACTAGCGCAACAGATGTTTTTCCAGTAATCAGATGCAGTATCTATTTGAACCAGTTGAAAAAAAAAAAAAAAAAACAATAAAAAAGGCGCATGTATGGAACATCTTATAAAAATCTCAGTTAACATTCCTTTCATAGATTCTCTAAAGCATTAATGATTACAATTGACAACTCTACAAATCTTAATGAGCACACTTCAGCTTAGCCAATGGCAAAGTTGCAACTTAATTGCTTCAAACACCACTTCTGAAGCCGTGGTGCCCGAGAGAACATCCTGAACTAATTCTGAGTTTCTTGTGTCTTGCTCACATGTAACATCCCTGTGTTTAACTGGATTAAAAACAAGGAAGCAAAACTGTTTTGCCTCCTACTTTCCAACACTGCAAGCAAGGCTAAGAGGGTGGAGTGATAATATCCTAATACAACAAAATACACACACACTTCAGTCCCAAACTAGCTGAATCAAAACTAAATAAACTTTTATATATTCATTCCGCTCCATTTGGGAGTTTCAGTCCAATACTTCAGACAAATCAGGGGTTCTCTAAAACTAGATATTCTCTAAATCCCATCCTTAAGCCTATAGCGGCATACAACTCTCTAAGCAAACTAAAAAGAACTCTTGGAGAACACAAGACCTCAACTACTAAACCTTATCCCAACTAACATGTATGACCAATTAGTCACTAAAACCAGTGTTAGCATCAGTGACATTGCTGTCAAAAGTTCAGGATCTCCTACGCTTCACTTTACCAATGCATCAATGCCCAGCACAGCCCAACACAAATATATGAGTTCAAACCACACAACACAACTTCTATGAACAACATACAGGGCATGAATGCCAGCAGTCTTGCATCAACTATGATGCCAAAGTTGCAAAAGTAGATTTATAGGAGAGCACAAGATATTTAAAAAAAATAAAAAGAACAATTACCTGGACAAAGGTCAAATCATCAAATAAAAGCCGAACCAAGGGAACAACAAAGTTCTCATTCATAAATAGACCTGCACTAAGATTCTGCGAAGTAGTTTGTCAGCCAAGATCCTTGCGGAATAGCTAATATTAAGAATTAAATTAGGCTATTATGAACATCACGAACCTTGACTGAGCGAGAAACGTTTTTCAAACAAATACAAGCTGCAGCACGCACTTCACCACTATCCTGACTCAAGGCATCAGTTACAAACTTCATAGCCTGCATACAAAAGATGTAATAAATATAAAAAATTTGGAGCATGGCCTCCACAGCACTAAAAGCTTCACAAACAGAAAGGCCTTCAGACTCATTTATGACACATTGAACGGCATGCCTCAATTTAACACAAATAAGCAAAGTATCAAACATCTTCCAAGTGTTCTGCTTGTTAAAGCACTGCAAGGTTCTCCAAAATGCATGTCTGCTACCTTTTTTTAATAACAAAATCTCTAGTAACCTTCAACTGAATTCATCTCCTGTGCATGTGTCATCTGCATCAGCACAGCCTAGTTCTCCACCATGTGTGTATACTAGTGAATTCCCATCCAGCACTTGATGACAAAGATGTGCTTTGACTTGAGCTGACCTTGTATCAAATCTAGGGTCATCATTATCTTTAGCCATTTACATGGAATACTTTATAGTTGATACAAGACTAATGGATTGAGCTTCTGCCAAGCTTATGAGCAGAGATCAAGCCTACCATATAATTTTTTTCGAGTTCAAATTGAATTCACGAATTTGAGCTCAAATCTATCCCACACTACAATTCAAGTTCAATGATTCGAAAGGAGCAGAAACAGACAGGGTCCAACTAATATTTGATCCAATTGCAGCTTTAAGTAAAAAAATAAAATGTAAGCTATGTACTTGCTTTTATGAGAGGTAGAATTAACATATTTGTTACAATCAAACCTACCACCATTAGTATTAAAAGCTTTGATTGGTTTGATACCTCCCGATGACCAAAGTATCATATACTTTGTAGCCGTTCGGCCATGAAATGTTTTTACTTTTTTTTCGGAAAATTATTTCACGTTAGTGAAAAAAGTGAGAAGTCTGGAGTTTCTTGTTCGTGGTGTTGTGGCTGTAGTATTATCTTGTGGCTAGCGGTGTTAGTTTATTATGCATACCGTACTAGTTTATATGCACTTATCTTTTGTGGTTGTTATACTGTTAGTTTATTTTGCATACCATACTAGTTTATATGTACTTATCTTTTGTGTTTGTTATACTGTTATCGGTCCTAAGCCGGGGGTCTATCGAAAACAGCCTCTCTACTTCACCTGAAATAGTGGTATGGACTGCGTACACTCTACCCTCCCCAGACCCTACTATGTGGGAATACACTGGATATGTTGTTGCTGTTGTTGAAAAAAGTGAAAACTGTAAGTGTTTGGCCATGAAAATTCCAAATATAATTCCGGAATTGTAAGTGAAAACTTTTTTCACTCATACTTCTCTCACAAAATTTCAAAAACAACTTTAATTTATATTCATGGCCAACTCCGACTCCAACTCCAACTCCGGAAAATTATAATTTTCATGGCCAAACGGGGCCTTTAAGAACAATAATTGTAAATCTAAACAGATTCAAATAAACTCCAGTCTGCATAGCGTTCGGATGCAGCTCAATGGATTAACCTTCATTACTTTCTTTATCTATGAAGTTGGAAACCAGGCAAACAAGGTCCAAGTGCAGATACCTGAATTAAATTGCTCTTTTATAAGCCTGACAGCCACACAACGACAATAAACACAACAAAAGTGTTTATACATGGTAAAGCAACTGACCTCTAATGACAAAAGCCGATCCCTGCAGCGTTCCAGTCTCGAACACATGTTAGCCAATGCAATAAGGATTCCTTCCAAACGTCTTGACAGTAATGGACCTTTCCGCAGGTGGTTGACAAGTTTATCGATAACATTTGCCTCAAACGCTAATACTTGCAAATCCTCCTTTTCTGCAATTAAACTAGACAAGGCAAAAGGAGCTTCATCTCCGACTTGATCATCCTCAAGAAGCTCAAGTAGTATTAGTATCAATTTTGTTTTGATTCGTAAATCTTGAAGGCAAGAAGGAGAAGAGTTCCTAATGACAATCAAGCACATGCAAGCAAGCAATCTTGTCCGGGCATTTTTATCCTTGGTCAATTCATTAACAGTACCCAACGCGCCTCCATTTTCAGGTTCCATGAACTTTAATATAACATCAGGATTTCCCTTCAGAATAGTGGCTAGAGACTCTAAACTAGCCTCTTTTTGAGTTACAGACCCTCCAAGCATACAAATGAGTTTTTTAATAATTCCAGTATCACTTAATGCCTTCTGCTGCATATTTGTCTGACAAGAATGTGTAATGATACTTGCACCAAGTCCAGTCACATTCTCATTTTCACTATTCAGTAGTGACTGGATAAATTCCATATTGTTCCCCTGTAGAAAATCATACCTTGGGGCTAACTTAGATTGATAAATGAACTTAAGGGAACGAGCAGCTGCACTGACTACCTGCATTAGATCACATTAAAATAATCAGGGATAATGACAATTTATGAGGATATAGTCCTAAAGAGTGTTATCAAAAGCAAAAAATGCAACCAAAAACAAAAAGTAAGCACCGTTGGGGCTCTAAGCACAAAGTGCAAATGACGCGTGGGCTCCAATCACAAAAGGCGCAAATGGAGAAAACATGCAAATGTATATGTTTAGTCCAGGACTAATAATTATAAGCATGAACGACACATATACAGACAAAAAAATTGAATTATTTATGAGAGTTGATAAGTGTTGCCTCTTCAGGAACCGCTCATTCACAATGAAAAGTTTGTCTTCGAGCCTTGATGACGACACTGAAGCGCACATTAATCAAGGTGAAGCGCTCAACATGCTTTGAGATCATTTCAGGGGTTAAGCGCGCTTTAAGCACGCCTTTGACAACAATGCTTCTAAATAATGTTTTTGGGACATATCAGTCAAAAGGTCCAACCTCGTGAGAACAGCAAAGTAATCCGCTCTCCCTAAAATTACTTTTAACTTATTGGAAACTTTCTTACCTGGGTGATTTAAAATCAAGAAAAGAGGGAGAAGAAAACGATATAAAGTGCCAACTTTTTTACTGCAACTTCTTTTGATTGGGTAAAGTATTGCCTTGTTAAGCATAAATTTTCAGTTCAGCTCCTAAAAACAACAAGGAAATCTATTTCACTACTTGTAAAAGATGTTTATCTTAAGGACCAAAAGTCCCCAGTTATGATACTCGAACATCAGAGTCAACAAATAATCCAACTTTAATAAGCAGTTAAGTTCCTCGAGAAAGTTTGATAACTGACTTGGCGGTTCCACTAACCTTCACTCTCCCACTTTTTTCGCCACAACTCCTATTTTATCTTGCTTTGTTTGAAATATTTTTGAAGAAACTTGTCCAGATAGAAACTTCATTTATTTTTTGATAAAAGTAAAATTCTTCAATTTCAAAATGGGAAATTCAAAAATTATTCAAAAGATATAAACGAACATCAATTAAGTCATTAATTGAGTACATTACGAGTGTGTACCTAGCTATCCACCTTCTCCATGCGGCACAATTCCGTTTTAAATTGTCTCCAAGTCTGTTCATAAATATCATACTAGTATTCTAAAAGGAAGAAAAAGTAAGGAAATTTTTAAAATTTCCGATTCTCGAGGACTCTGGTGCAATGTGATCATGGGAAATTCATTTCCAGATAATGTGGATTCGGCATTCTGATTTTCACATTGATCTCATTCTCAACCATGCTTGGGAAATCGTTTCAAGTCTTCTCCAGGAAGATCGACTAGACAAGAAAGGGCGGAACATTTTTCACACCAAGTTCACCAATTAGGATTAGAGAAAAAGAAAGGTTAAATTTTCTTTCCTTACTGAATTCTGACAACAACTAAAAGAAAAAATAAAAAGAAAACAATTTTCTTCTAGCACTAACGCACCGGATCTCATCAGAACTCCGGAGTTAAGCGTTCTTGGGTGAGAGTAGTATTAGGATGGGTGACCCCTTGGGAAGTCCTCGTGTTGCATCCCTCCTTTTTGATGAGGATGCCTCCCACCGTATTGGGGCAGAATCGATGAAGTAGAGGCTCGCCTCGGGATGTTGTGTGATAGGAAGGTGCCGCCCAAGTTTAAAGGCAAATTCTACAGAGTGGCAGTCCGTCCGGCCATGCAGTATAGAGCGGAGTGTTGGCTAGTCAAAAACTCCCACATTCAAAAATTGAAGGTGGCGGAAATTAGGATGTTGCGTTGGATGTGTGGGCTTACTAGGGGTGATAGGGTTAGGAATGAGATTATCCGGGAGAAGGTGGGAGTGGGTTCGGTGGAGGACAAGATGCGGGAAGTTCGGTTGAGATGGATCGGTCATGTGATAAGGAGGGGCACGGATTCCCCAATTTGTAGGTGTGAGAGACTAGCTTTAGATGGTTTTAGGCGGGGTAGGGGTAGGCCGAAGAAATACGGGAGAGAGGTGATTAGACGTGACATAGAGCAATTACAGCTTATCGAAGACATGACCCTAGAGAGGAACGTATGGAGGACACGAATTAGGTTAGACGGATAGTGCATGTGGGTGGGTCGTAGTCAGTAGTTAAGAGAGCTTTGGGGTAGCCGGGCCAGTAGTCGTAGGGCTAGGTCCATAGGTTGGAGTTGTTAGTAGGAGGGGATGGGGGTGGGGGATGCCTTTGGTTCGTTAGTGTAGGGGTGTTACTTTGTGGGAGTCTTATTTTTGTTATTCCCTCTTGTTTCATGCTTTATTACGACTTTGTTTATTATTCTTTGTCTTGAGTCGGGGTCTATCGGAAACAGTTTTTCTACTTCTCCGGAGGTAGTGGTATGGATTGCGTACATTTTACCCTCCCAGTCCCCACTATGTGGGAATACACTGGGTTTGTTGTTGTTGTTATTTTTTCTTCCCTTATTTAGTTTTCAAGCACAGAACAAATATCAGCTTATGGACCTGGTATACAAGTTTGCCATTGCAACAGTTAATAGTGAACCAGGTAACCACCATTTCTCTCACTGAAGGAAGGTTAATATAAACTTGTGATTGAAACGGAGATTGCAATTCCAGAAACAGCAATCTAAAATATCATAGCAACTTCAAAACACCTGAATAAATCTTAAGTTCAAATAAACATCAACAAAAGTCACATTGTTACAACACCTTGCACGGACTAAAGGGAGCCCAAGATCATCAATTTAAGACGCAAGTCTGTTACTATGAGCCACTAATTGCACCCTAACTGATATTTTACTGGTCCTAAGGATTTAGAAAGTTACAAAAATGGATGAAATAAGCAACCAGAAAAAAAAGAGTGCTAAACATTACTCATCCCATTCCAATGAGTACATTTTGTATGTAATGTTTTCCCCTATCAAACTAACCTTTTAAACTCAGTTCGGATTTATGCCCGGCTGCTCGACGACAAAGGCAATTCACCTGGTGCGGAGACTAGTAGAGACGTATAGGGAGAGAGAGAGGGATCTCCACGTGGTTTTCATTGACCTAGAGAAGGCATACGACAAAGTGCTTTGGAGATACTTGGAGGCTAGAGGGGTGCCGATGGCGTACATCAGAGCGATTAAGGACATGCCTGATGGAGCAAAGACTCGGGTGAGGACAGTGGGAGGGGATTCAGAGCATTTAGTTGTTTTGATAGGGTTGCACCAGGGATCAACACTTAGTCTGTTTCTTTTTATCGTTATGATGGATGTTTTGATGCGGCATATTCAAGGAGAGGTACCATGGTGTATGCTTTTTGTGGATGATGTAGTCTTGATTGATGAGACCCAGAGAGATGTTAATAATAAATTGGAGGTGTGGAGACAAACCTTGGAATCTAAAGGGTTCAGATTGAGTAGACCAAGACGGAATATTTGGATTGTAAGTTCAGCGAGGTGAGTCAGGAGGACGAGGTAGTAGTGAAGTTGGATTTGCAGGTTGTTCGTAGAAGGGATAGTTTTAGGTACCTTGGGTCTATGATTCAGGGAAATAGAGAGATTGATAGATTGATGAGGATGTCACGCATCGTATTGCGATGGAGTGAATGAAATGAAGGCTTGCCTCAGGAGTGTTGTGTGATAAGAAGGTGCCTCCCAAGCTTAAAGGCAAATTCTACAGAGTGGCAGTCCGTCTGGCCATGTTGTATGGTACAGAGTGTTGGCCGGTTAAGAACTCTCAAATCTAAAAGTTGAAGGTGACAGAAATGAAAATGTTGCGTTGGATGTGTGAACTTAATAGGGGTGAAAAGGTTAGGAATGAGGTTATTCGAGCGAAGGTGGGAGTGGCCTCGGTGGAGGATAAAATGCGGGAAGTGCGGTTGAGATGGTTTGGACATGTGATGAGAAGGGGCACGATGCCCCAGTTCGGAGGTGCGAGAGGTTGGCTTTAGATGGTTTCAGGCGGGGTAGAGGTAGACCGAAGAAATACGGGAGGGAAGAGACTAGATAAGACTTAGAGCAGGTATAGCTTACTGAGGACATAACCCTAGATCGGAAATTTTGGAAAACTCGGATTAGGGTGGAAGGTTAGGGTGCGGAGGTAAATCATAGCGAGTAGTTAGGTGCACTTTGGGGTAGCTTGATAGTGGTTGTAGGACTTTGCCCATGGGATGAAGTCTCTAGTTAGGTTGGTTGGGGAGGTGGGTGCTTGCGGTTGGTTAGTGTATCATACTACATTGTGGGTGCCTTATTTCTTTTATCATCCCAGTCTCCCTAGATCCTATTTGTGGGATTACACTATACATGTTGTCGGCGTAAAACTCATCTTTGAATTATATGTCAACACTGAAAATTTGAAATTAGGATTTTTTTAATTTCTTTCCTTTTTTTGATAAATGAGATGCCTAGACCAGCTTGCTCCCGCCTCAGCTAATTCCACCTATTCCACCTGATACCTGCCACCTCCCACCAGCAACAGGTCATCAGGAACCACGTAACTCTATCCACCTAAGCCATAATAAATGGGAAGAAATCACCTAATATTTTTGTGTTCTGCTGAAATTTGAACTTGAGACCTCATGGTTCTCAACCACCAGGTCACACCCTTAGGTTTTAAAATTAGCATTTAACCGGTACTACGAACTAATAACTACAGTAAAACACCTTTTTAAACTTGTTCTGACCATAGAAATAGCACACAAAACAAAAGAATCGATCAAGTATAAAATTTTAATTAATTTAAACATACAATTAGCTTTACAATAATGAAGCCAAAAAAATAAAAGATCTCACCTTATCATTAGGATAAGAAATAAGGGAAAGAAGAATATTAAAAACACCAGCATCAAGTACCGCTTTAACACCATCATCAAATCCACACGCAAAGCTACCAATAGCCGCCGCCGATTGAATAATCAACGAAACATTCAGCTCCGCGTCATCACCGCCACCGGCGGCGGAGGAGAGTATGGAGGTGATAGGAGGAACGGCGCCGAGTTTAAGGAAACACAGTTTTTTTGTACGGTTACCGATGATTTGATTTTTGAGGTCACGGAGCGCTTTGAGTTTAGCGTGGGTGGAGGAAGAGCTGAGGCGTCCGATTAGATCTTCATGACGGCTGTTGGTCGGAGGAGGAGGAGGCGGCGGCGACGATGCTGAAGCCGGCATGGTTGAGGGCTGATATGGAATTTCTCATATGCAGATGCGACCAACCGATTGTGCAAGAGGGAGAGAAATCGAAACTCGGGCAATAGAAATAGAGAGTGTTTGTGCTTCCTTAATTTTTGTCTGTTTATGAAAAATAAAAAGATAAAAGGTATTATCTTGTGTGTAAAAATAATAGTACAGAATATACTCTGTTCGTTGAGAAAAAAATTACTTTGTTTTGATTTAATAGAGAGTTTAAGAAAAAGAAATTAATATATATCAAAATATTATTTAATCTTATCATCTTAAATATATTATAGTCAAAAATTAAAATTAAAAAATTATTAAAAGAAAAAAATAATTCTTTTTTAGACAGGATAAAAAAGAAAGTAAGCATAATAAGTTGTTCTTTTTAAAATAGAGAAGTAGTATTCTTTTAAAATAGAGTAGTATAGTAATAATATTGAGATTAATAATGTTGAAATAATTTTTTATTTGATATTTAATTTGGTGTATGCATAGATATTTTATCCTTAATTTATACATATATAAAACAAGCTTTATATTATTAATAACTTATTAATTACTTTCTCTATTTCTTAGTAGTTGTTCACTTTATTTTTTACGTGTTTTTTAAGAAATCGTAAATAAAAAAACTAAAATTATTAATATGTCTTTTAGCTACTTTATCAAAACTTTATAATTACTTGACTGAGGATGGTCGGAAAGTGATATCCTGACTTCCACAGGGAAAGTTTGCACCTGCAACATTAATGTACAGTAATATTACAAACCTGTTGAAGGCATTTGTGATGAGATAAATGCAAAGTGCATCTTAAGAACAAATTAAACCTTACTCATGTCAACATGAATACTGCTCACTTGCTACAAGATAAAATTAATTGTATTTTTTCGTTTCACCCGTATAATTAATTCTCTTTGAAAGTGTAAACAAATAATTATAAAGTTTTGATAAAGTATCTAAAAGTCATATTAATTCTCTTTGAAAGTGTAAACAAGTAATTATAAAGTTCTGATAAAGTATCTAAAAGACATATTAATAATTTTAGCTTTTTTACTTACAATTTCTTAAGAAACACGTAAAAAATAAAGTGAGCAACTAATAAAAATGGTGAAAGTAATTAATAAGGTATTAATAATATAAAGCTTGTTTTATATATGTTTAAATTAAGGATAAAATATCTATGCATACACCAAATTAAATATCAAATAAAAAATAATTTCAACATTATTACTATACTACTCTATTTTAAATAATACTACTTCTCTATTTTAAAAAGAATAACTTATTATGCTTGCTTTCTTTTTTATCCCGTTTAAAAAAGAACCATTTTTTTAATTTTAATTTTTGATATGACATATTTAAGATGATAAGATTAAATGATATTTTGATATAGATTAATTTAATTTTATTTATATATATATATATATACTAGTTTCAAGTAGCCCATGTAAAGCATGGGCCCAACATTCATCATAAATTAATATTATAATAATAACCATATTAATTAATGTAACATCTTTTGAATTTTGAAATTTGAATAAATTTATTTTTTTGGAGTAATTTTTGTATATATTTTTTAAAAAAAATCATCAATTTTTGTGATTTATTATTCAAATATATAATTTATTTCAAAGATTTAATTCACGATCAAAATTAAACTCTACAAATGTATAAATTGATAAAGAGTGTGCAAAGCAAAATTTGATAGGCCTATATTACTGTTTTTCAGATAATACGGGCTCAGTATATATTATTTTTTATCTCAATTTATTCGACACAAATAGAATTTAGATAATCAAACATACTTTCAATATATTTTTAGATATTTTAAGTTGTTAATTATTATAACTTATCATATTTTTATGTAGTTTTCAAATAATATATATCACTCTCCCTGTCCAAACTCTTGTGACGTTGATAGTCAATTATATTTTTAAAATAATTTAAGTTTTTAATTATTGTGATTTATAATAATTCTCTTCTACTCTAATTTAAGTGACATTGATATAATTTCGAGAGTCAACCAAATATTTTATATCTTTTAAATATTTTAAGTTGTTAATTATTGTGATTTATAGTATCTTTTACGTATTTTTTGTGAAATATATTAATTTTTTTAAGATATTTTAAGTTGTTAACTATTGTATATTTATAATACTTTTTATGTTTTTTTAAATAACATATGTTACTCTCCTTGTCCAAACTTTTGAAGCATTGATAGTCAATTATATATTTTAAATAATTTAAATTTTTAATTATTGTAATTTATAATACTTTTTCTTCTATTCGAATTTAAGTGGCACAATGCTTAGATGGTCATAATAAATAATTAAGGGTGATATAGTAAAATTACGACTAAAGCATCAAAGCAAACATGTCTTAAATGACTCATAACAACTAACTAGAAGTAATATAACAAAATTACTATAAAAAATACTTGTGAAAGAAATATAATTAAGCCTCATATAAGACTTATAATATCAAATATCAATTTATCATTTTATAGTTATTTTATCTTTTTTATTAATTATTATTAATTTTTTAATACTTAGATGACTTATAATAATTAATTAGGGATAATATTTAGTAAAATTACGATTGAAGCAGCTGAAGTAGACATGACATAAATGTCTATTTTATTTTTTATTAAATGTTATTAATTTTTAATACATAAATTACATATGTTATTTAATTGGGGATAATAAAACAGCTGAAACAAGCAATTGAAGTAGGCATGTTAACGCCTTTCTACCTGCTTATAATAATTAATTAGGGTAATATAATAAAATCACGGAGCAAGCAAAAAACTAAGGGTATATTTGTAATTTCAAAAAAAAGTTCTATCTTGCTTACTTATGATTTAGGCATCAATGCTTGGCCATAATTTTTTACTGACAAAAAAGTCAAGTTATTTTTCGTAAATGTCAATCACATCTCAATTGATATAATATCTCACATGGACTCGCATAAAATATAGAATTAGTTGTTATTTGCATATTTAATTACTCTACAAGTGAAATAAAATAATAAAAAAATTATTAATATTTAAATGATAGTCCATACATTCAATTTATTTGCCTTACTTTTTGTTTAAATTTATTTCAAAAAATTGCCTCTTTTTTTTAAACGATTGAATTATAACTTTTCACATGTCATGTTTAACACCACAAGATTAAAATAGATTTTGAGAGACTGTACATGTTATTAATTTAAGACATAAGATTGACAAATTAGTTTTTACTTTCTTAAACTTCGTATCAAATCAAAGTCAAACAAAAAAACTGAAACAAAAAAATACTCAATTTTAAATTTAAAAACTTTCAGATATTGAAAGATAATTTTAAAAGCATAGCATAAATTATATACTATAATGATAAATAAACCTTAAGGCTATAACATTTCTTTATGTTATCAATTTATACGACATAAACTCATTTAATACCTATTTTCGGTATTCTATTTCCATGAGTAATTTTTCAGCTATTAGAGATTATCTTGGAATTTATCATCTTAAAATCTTTGATTGTTTCATTGTGAAAATTAACATATGAGATATTCATATGAATAAAAATAAATCTATTGTCTCCCTAAAAAATAAATTATTTAATTTAATTTACTCATATACTATAATTTAAGATTGTATATTCTTTATTGAAAAAATTAACATATAAATAATTTTGTCATTGATTTAACACTGTAGATTGTTTCATTATGAAAATTAACATATGAATAATTATGTCAAATATATCTAAATTCCCTTTATCTTGTGGTTCTAAACCTAACACGTGGAAAGTTAAAACTAAAGTATTGCCAAAAAAGAAAGCTCTATTCTTTTTTAAACAAATTCAAACGAAAAATAGGTCTCTATTTTTTAAACTGAGAGAGTAACAAACATCTCCAAGACATTCATATATCCACATTTCACATCATTCAAAACTAATTTCAAGTTAAACGTTTTCATGATATCTAAAATAATTTTAAAATATAATTTGTTAAACCTTAAAAAATCAAGTAATTAATTTTGTTCATACTTTATTATGATATATGAGAACTTATGTGATGGTATTTTTATTAAATGTAAATTTAAATAATATACTTAAATCAAATGGGGAGAATAATATTAAATTTAAAAAGAAATTATATTTGAAGTTTTTTCCATTTAAACATTTTTTTTTTCAATCATGGTGTCCAAACAAGCTTTCTCCCCTCTTAACTAAATTCACAAAATAAACAAGTTACTTGAGAAAATTGAAGAAAAGGTGTCTTTTTAAGTCTTGAATGAAATATTGGTGACATTGACCAACTTAAAGGGTCAAATATAATTAAAAATTTTGATTAGGTTAATTGTGGATTTGATTAATATTTTTCAAACTTTTTAATCTTTTCAAGAATACAAATTAACCCACACCTACAAAAGTTCCCTCTCTCTGCAAATCAATCTCTCTTTCTCTTTCTCTCGATAGTTTCTCTCTCTAACTTCTCTCAACCAACAACTTTCCAAAATCTTCCCTTCAATCTTGTGCAACTTCAACCTCTGGCAATAAATAGTTTTGAGTTCTTGCCCGTTCCTTTTTAACTGACAACATTCTCCAGCGACAACAACTTTGAGTTCTTCATCATTTCTTTTCAATTTTCATAGGTAAAAAATTAGGGCTTTTAAGTTATGACGAAAACGAGGAACTTGATTTGTTGGTGTTTATTATTTTTGTATGTTTTTTGTTATTTTTCTTAATATTTGTTATTTTTTAGTTGAATTTCTCATCTGGATGTATCTGCTACTGTTGTTTTTAACAATGGATAAAATATGTAACGTGAATCCAACAGATGAGTAATCTGTAGCAACATATATGACTAATCTGTTGCAACATATATGACTAATAAGTTGCGCAGATTAGTAATTTGTTGCAACATATATGACTAATTTGTTGCACAGATTAGTAATATGTTGCAACATATATGACTAATATGTTGCAACAGATTACTCATCTGTTGGATTCGTTTTATAATGTTGTAACATGAATCCAACATATGGGTCATCTTTTGCAACAAATTAGTCATATATTGCAACAGATTACTCACTTGTTGCAATAGATGACTCATATATTGGATTCATGTTACAGGTTCTATCCATTATAGCAGTAGCATATACACCAAATAAAAAATTCAACAAAAATCATAATTTTACTTACAAAATAAGCTATGAAATAATGTCCAAGTGATTTACGAATAAAATTTGACCTAAACAAAATCAAAAACTTCAACAGGGACACAACGAATAAGTAAAACACATGAAAAATTTCATGAAACAGGTAAAGAAGACAAAAATAATATACCATACGTCAAATCCAAAAGAATCAAGGGGACAAACGTTTGAGTTCTCCTAAAAATGTTTAAGTCCCTAGTATTTTAATTGTTTTCTAATAGTTGACCCATCTATTACAACAGACTTTCTATTTGTTTGATAATTTCCAACAGATGAATCATCTGATGCAATATTTTAGTCATCTGTTGATTCAAATTAAACAATTATTAGTAATAACTAAATTGATTTAGCTAAAATTAAAGACGTCTCTACGAAAATAGGACAAATATTTGTGTTCTCCTAAAAATATTTGAGTTTCCTAGTATTTTAATTATTTTCCAACAGATTATCTATTTGTTGCAACAAGTTAGTCATCTATTGCAACAAATGTTTATAACAGGTTAGTCATTTGTTTATTCAAATTAAACAATTGTTAATAATAACTAAATTAATTTAATTAAAATTGAAGACAAGTCTTTAATACAAGACCTCAGACAAGGAGACAAATGTTTGAGTTCTCCTAAAAACATTTGAGCTTTAGTATTTTAATTTTTTTTCAATATATATCTTGTCTATTTAATAATTTCCAATAGATAAGTCATATGTTGCAACAATTTAGTCATCTGTTGCAATATATGTCTATATTTGTTTGATAATTTTCAATAGATGAGTTAGCTATTACAACAAGTTAGTCATCTATTGCAACCGATGTCTATATCTGTTTGGTCATTTTTAACAAATGTCTTTAACTGTTTGGTCTTTTCCAATAGATTACTCATCTATTGCAACATGTTATTCATCTATAAGCCATTATTAGTAATAACTAATTGATTTAACTAAAATAAAATATAAATTAATAAGTTCAATTAGAGTTTCAATTAATCTCATGGTAATTACACGATCAGCTAAGTATGTTCGTCCTGAGTAGAGTGATCAATTGTCCAATTTTATTTGAAATGATTCAAACTAATCCATCATTAGAAATAACTATATTTATTTAACTAAAATTAAAGATGAATTAATAATTTCAATTACGATTTCAATTAATCTCATGGTAAAAATGGTTTATTGATAAGTGATGATTTGTTATTATTTCTATTGAATAAATCTTGCTATTGATTTGTTTTTTTCAATAAATAAATAATTTGTTGCAACAAATGAACAATCTGTTGCAACAGATGAACCATATGTTTCAAAATGAGTCAATTACTCCAACAGATGACTCGTATATTGCAACAGAAGGGTCATTTGTTGTAACAGATGGACCATATGTTGTAATAAACAGGTCATCTGTGGGAAGAACTCAAGGGTCATGACTTTTCGATCATTTAACTAAAAAAATAATTCGTAAATAAATAATATGAAAAAAATATGATAAACTCAATTTTGTAGCTATTTAATTTAAATAACTAAAATACCAAAAAGATGAAAAGTTATGACTTTTCACCTTTGTTGTATTTAAATCTATTTTTTAAATTCAAATAATCGAAAAGTCACCAAGTTCGATTTAATTAAGAGATATAATTATTAAAAAAGAGGTGAACGGCCGTGATTCTTTGCCTAACACACTGCACTACTCACTCATTCAATCTTTAATAAATAGGTCTCCTCAGTTCTATCTCTTGCATCTTCTCTTGCATAAAACTGTCATTATATCTTCAATCACTTCTCTTTCAAAAATAAATTTCTTGTTCGTCTGTTGAGGTATGTTTTATTTTCTTGTTCTAGTATGAAAATTATTAACATGCATCTATTTTCTAGTTAAGTTTCACAGTTTTTGTTAAACTACCAGTTGGTACTATACGTGGTTTAGTATTTTACGTTATTTGTTCATGCATGTTCTAGATATGATTGATCTGATTTGGTACATGGCAATTCTGCTTGACACCGTGTGGGAACTTGAAAGGCTGGTTCACGAACTCGAGTGAGAGTTGGGCGCCGCAACAGCAAGGGTGCTTCTTGGGATTCGAAGACTGAGGGGTCTGTTGCCCAATGGATTTTCGATTGACAATAATAATAATAATAAGGTTATATATTTTTTTATCATTTGTAATTTATTTTATCGGATCTACCTAATGTTGTAAATATTTTTATGTAATGAATGAGAAAATCTTTATTTGATAGACTGTTATTTTTATATTTTTCATTCTACCTATTTTTTCAAGATGTTGAGAGGTGTGGGTTTTTGAGCTTTCGGGAGTAGAAAGAGTCAATTACAAGAAAGAAAGTGTTTGGTTGAGAGTAAGGTCATAGACTAAAATTAAACAACAACACAAGATTATTTCCTATTACAACAAAATTAAAGATAGATTGATAACAGATGGCTCATCTATTGCAACAGATGGGTAATCTATTGGAAATGACCAAGTAGATAAAGACATCTATTGCAACAGATTGATCGTCTGTCGCAACAAATTAGCAATATATTGAAAATGACCAGATAGATAAAGACATCTGTTGCAACAAATTAGTTATCTATTGCAACAAATTAGTAATCTGTTGGAAATGACAAACAGATAAAGTCATATGTTGCAACAGATTGGTCATCTGTTTGAAATGACCAACAGATAAAGACATTTGTTACAACAGATGACCAATCTATTACAACATATGTGTATATCTGTTTGATAATTTTCAACAAATAACTCATCTATTGCAACAGGTTAAATCTATTGCAATAGGTTACGCACTTAAATGATCATGTAATTACTATGAGATTAATTGAAATTATAATTATTAAATAAATTTATCTATTACTAATAATGGCATGATTTGAACCATTTCAAATAAAATTAGTCAATTGATCACTCTACTCAAAACGAACACACTAAGATGATCGTGTAATTAATAGGAGAATAATTGAAATCGTTATTGAACTTATCAATTCATCTTTAATTTTAGTTAAATCAATGTAGTTATTACTAATAATATCTTAATTTGAATCATTTCAAAAAAAAAAATGGTCAATTAACACTTTACTCAAGACGAATACACTTAGATGATCATGTAATTACTATGAGATTATTTGAAATCGTAATTAAATTATCAATTCATCTTTAATTTTAGTTAAATCAATTTAGTTATTACTAATAATTGCTTAATTTTAATTATTTCAATCAAATTGGTCAATTGATCATTCTACTTAATACGAAACACTTAGTTGATCATGTAATTACTATAAAATTAATTGAAATTGTAAATGAACTTACTAATTCATCTTTAATTTTAGTTAAATCAATATAGTTATTTCTAATTATGGTTTGGTTTGAATCATTTCATATAAAATTGGTCAATTGATCACTCTACTCAGGATGAACACACTTAGTTGATCGTGTAATTACCATGAGATTAATTAAAACAGTAATTGAACTTATTAATACTAGTTAAATCAATTTAGTTATTACTAATATAATGACTTAATATGAATCGATAGATGACTAAGATGTTGGAAAAGATGAGTAATCTATTGAAAATGACCAAACAGCTAAAAATATCTGTTACAACAGATTAGTCATCTATTGCAACAGATTAGTAATATGTTAGAAATAACAAATAGATAAAGTCATATGTTGCAACAGATTGATCATCTGTTGGAAATGACCAACAGATAAAGACATTTATTACAACAGATGACTAATCTATTGCAACATATATGTATGTCTGTTTGATAATTTTCAACAGATGACTCATCTATTGCAACAAATTAAATATGTTGCAATAGGTTATACACTTAAATTATCATGTAATTACTATGAGATTAATTGAAATTATAATTATTAAATCAATTTAGCTATTACTAATAATGGCTTAATATTAATCATTTCAAATAAAATTAGTCAATTGATCACTCTACTCAGAACGAACACACTAAGATGATCGTGTAATTAATATGAGAATAATTGAAATCATAATTGAACTTATCAATTCATCTTTAATTTTAGTTAAATCAATGCAGTTATTACTAATAATATCTTAATTTGAATAATTTCAAATAAAATTGGTCAATTAACACTTTACTCAAGACGAATACACTTAGATGATCATGTAATTACTATGAGATTAATTGAAATCGTAATTAAAATTATCAATTCATCTTTAATTTTAGTTAAATTAATTTAAATATTACTAATAATTGTTTGATTTTAATTATTTCAAATAAAATTGGTCAATTGATCATTCTACTTAAGACGAAACACTTAGTTGATCATGTAATTACTATAAAATTAATTGAAATTATAAGTCAACTTACTAATTCATCTTTAATTTTAGTTAAATCAATATAGTTATTTCTAATTATGGTTTGGTTTTAATCATTTTAAATAAAATTGGTCAATTGATGACTCTACTCAGGACGGACACACTTAGTTGATAGTGTAATTACCATGAGATTAATTGAAACTGTAATTGAACTTATTAATTCATGTTTAATTCTAGTCAAATAAATTTAGTTATTACTAATATAATGGCTTAATATGAATCAATAGATGACTAACGTGTTGCAAAAGATGAGTAATCTGTTGAAAATAACTAAATAGATAAAGACATTTGTTGAAAATGACTAAACAGATAAAGACATCTGTTGGAAATGACCAAACAAATATAGACATATGTTGCAACAAATGACTAACCTGTTGCAATAAACGACTCATCTATTGAAAATTATCAAAAAAATATAGACATATGTTGCAACAGATGACTCATCTGTTGAAAATTATCAAACATATAAGATATATGTTGGAAAATAATTTAAAATACTAAAGCTCAGATGTTTTTAAAAGAACTCAAATGTTTGTCCCCTTGTCTATGGTCTTTTCTTTAATTTTAGTTAAATCAATTTAGTTATTACTAATAATTGCTTAATTTGAATTATTTTAAATAAAATTTATCAATTGATCATTCTATTAAGGATGAATACATTAATTGAAATTGTAAGTGGACTTATCAATTCATATTTAATTTAGTCAAAATAAATTTAGTTATTACTAATAATGACTTAATTTGAATCATTTCAAATAAAATTGGTCGATTGATCACTCTCCTCGAGACAAATACACAAAGTTGATCATGTAATTACTCTGAGATTAAGTGAAATTGTAAGTGAACTTATCAATTCATCTTTAATTTTAGTTCTATCAATTTAGTTATTACGAATAATAGCTTAATTTGATTCATTTCAAATAAAATTGATCAATTGATCATTCTACTCATTACGAATACACTTAGCTGATCATTTAATTATTATGAGATTAATTGAAATTGTAATTTATCTTTAATTTTAGTTAAATCAATTTAGTTATTACTAATAATGACTTAATTTGAATTATTTTAAATAAAATTGGCCGATTGATCACTCTACTCGGTGCGAATCACTTAGTTAATCATGTAATTACGATGAAATTAATTGAAATTGTAAGTGAACTCATTAATTCATGTTTAATTTTAGTTAAATCAACATAGTTATTACTAATAATGACTTAATTTGAATCATTTAAAATAAAATTGGTCAATTAATTATTCTACTAAGGATGAAACACTTAATTGATCATGTAATTACTGAGATTAATTGAAATTGTAATTGAACTTACTAATTCATCTTTAATTTTAGCTAAATCAATATAGTTATTTCTAATAGTGGTTTAATTTGAATTATTTCACATAAAATTGGTCAATTAATCATTCTACTCAGTACGAAACACTTAATTGATCATGTAATTACTATGAGATTAATTGAAATCGTAATTGAACTTACTAATTCATCTTTAATTTTAGTTAAATCAATATAGTTATTTCTAATGATGACTTATTTTGGATCATTTCAAATAAAATTGGTCAATTGATCACTCTACTCAGGACGAACATACTTAGTTGGTCGTGTAATTGCCTCAAGATTAATTGAAGATGTTATTAGTTCATATTTTATTTTAGTAATCAACCTAGTTATTACTAATAATGGCTTATAGATGAATAACATGTTGCAATAGATGAGTAATCTGTTGGAACTGACCAAACAAATAAAAACATCTGTTGAAAATAACCAAACAGATATAGACATCTGCTGCAACAAATGACTTACTTGTTGCAACAACTAATTCATCTGTTGAAAATTATCAAACAGATATAGACATCCGTTGCAACAGATGACTAAGTTGTTGCAACATATGACTCATCTGTTGGAAATTACTAAATAGACAAAATATGTGTTGAAAAACATTTTAAAATACTAAAACTCAAATGTTTTTTAGGAGAACTCAAACGTTCTTCCTCTTGTCTAAGGTCTTGTCTTCAATTTTAGTTAAATTAATTTAATTATTATTAATAATTGCTTAATTTGAATCAACAAATGACTAACCTATTATAAGCATTTATTGTAACAGATGACTATCTTGTTGCAACAAATAGGTGATCTATTGAAAAATAATTAAAATACTAGAGAACTCAAACATTTGCAAACATTTTTAGGAGAACTCAAATGTTTGTCTCATTGTCCTAAAGATTTGTCTTTAATTTTAGCTAAATTAATTTAGTTATTACTAATAATTGCTTAATTTGAATCAACAGATAACTAACATATTGCAACAGATGATTCATCTGTTGGAAATTATCAAACAGATAGAAAATCTGCTATAATAGATGGGTCATCCATTAGAAAACAATTAAAATACTAAGGAACTTAAATGTTTTTAGGAGAACTCAAATGTTTGTCCCCTTGATCCTTTTGCATTTGTTGTATGATACACTATTTTTGTCTTCTTTACCTGTTTCATGAAATTTTTTTTGTGTTTCACTTATTTGTTGTGCCTTTGTTGAAATTTTTGGAATTTTTTAAGTCCCATTTTATTCGTATATCACTTGGATATTACTTCATAGGTGATTTTATAAGTATAATTATGATTTTTGTTGAATTTTTTATTTGGTATATCTGCTACTGCTACAATGGATAGAACCTGCAACATGAATCCAACATATGAGTCATTTGTCGCAACAAGAGAGTAATTTGTTGCAACATATGACTAATCTATTGCAACAGATGACCCATATGTTGGATTCATGTTACAACACTATAATACGAATCCAACAGATGAGTAATCTGTTGCAACAGATTAGTCATATATGTTGTAACAGATTACTCATCTGTTGCAATAGATTAGTCAATATGTTACAACAGATTAGTCAATATGTTGCAATAGATTAGTCATCTGTGCAACAAATTAGTCATATATGTTGCAAATGATTACTCATCTGTGCAACATATTACTCATCTGTTGGATTCACGTTACATGTTTTATCTATTGTTGAAAAAACAGCAGTAGCAAATACACCTAGATGAGAAATTCAACTAAAACTTATAATTTTACTTACTAAAATCACCTATAAGTTATTTTCAAGTGATATACCAATAAAATTTGACCTAAAAAAATTTGATCAAGTAGCAATAGTAGCGGTAACAATAATGTTCAACAACAATAAGATGATGATGAACAAGAAGAGATGATGATGATGAACAAGAAGAGATGATAATGAAGAACAAGATGATGATAATGAAGAAGAAGATGATGAATAAAGCAACAACAATGAACAACAAAAATCACAAAGAGAGAGAAAACTCCAATAAATGAGAAGAGAGAGAAACGTGCATTTTTTCCCTCAATTTCTAGTTATATTAGGTTTTACATTGGATCAAAGTGTAAATTAAAAAACTTGTGGGTTATTTTTTAACTTTTCTTACTTTCTTAATCCTTAATAAAGTAATTGTCGCTTCCACTCAATTATTAAGACTTGTGTCACCCACACCTCATTTTAAAACTCTTTTATCACCTATAGCCAAAAGCCTCAAGTTACTTTTGCGTGTAACAATCATTATTTTTTTTTTTACTATTTTTGTCTAAAATTATTAATAGTAATTTATGTTTAAGGTAAAACTTACAAATATAGCTAAGGGTATAACGGTTTTTCATAATTTTTAAAATATTTTTGTATAATTCTTTTTATGTTAATCCCACTACAACTCTATTTCGTATAATTTTTCCCCTCATTGTCATTAGAATCTTTTCAATGTCATTCATGATGTAATTTTCCACATTAATTTTAAACACCTCAGTTATAAGTCTATTTTAATATGTAGTAAAAAAAATGCATTATATCAGAATGTTTATTATAATACATCCTATGTCTCAATTCAAATAATATATTTTTCTTTTTAACCAGTTCTAAAAAAGAATTGACATTTTTTATTTGGTTAGTATTTTACAATGTTATCAGTATTTTAGTCATGTTAAATTTTATTTATTTGTCAAAAGTCCACGAAGGTATACTCTTCTATTTAAGGTTCATTTATTTGAAAGATGATTTGAAACATTGCGACGTTTTTTCATAAATCTTAAATTCAATGTCTAATCAAAATGTTATAAATTAAAATAAAAAAGAGACGTAGTTTATAGGACTATGTGCAAATACTCACATTTGTTTCAAAAAAGATAAAAAAAAAAGTAAAATTAATTTTGATCATACATTTAATTGCATAAAGTAACGATTACTATATTATAGTAAGATGATAAAAAATACTCATAAACATTGAATAAGTGTTTATCTATCAAACACAATAAGCGATTTTTCTGTAATTTCAAAACTTCACATGATACATATCATTACAAAGATTTGCACTATACATTACTATTACTACTATTATTTCTATTTCTATTTTATCTATTTATTATTATTATTATATTATTTTTTTATGATTAATATTACTATTACTACTATTTATGAGTGAAGGTTGAGGTGACAATAAGGGTATTTCGATAATTTTAGTCACCCAACTTTCACTTATATATAGTAGTAAATAAAATGGTTACACATGCATATGTTTTTTTTCCTTATATTTATTAGATTCATCCTCATTTTTATGGTACAATAAAATGGTTACACATGCATATTGTTTTTTCTTATATTTATTAGTTTTGTCTTCATTTATTATTTTAATAATATTTTTATTTAGACATTTGTAATTGAATTATACATGATAGTATTTTTTTAGAAATATCTTTTTGTTCCATATTAAATTATTATCAAGGGTATTACGATAATTTTATGATATAATAAAATGGCTACACATGCATATTGTTTTTTCCTTATATTTATTTGTTTTGTCCTTATTTTTATGGTACAATAAAATTGTTACACATGCATATTATTTTTCTTATATTTATTAGTTTTGTCCTTATTTATTATTTTAATAATATTTTTATTTAGACCTTTGTAATTGAATTATACATGTTAGTAATTTCTTATAAATATTTTTTTGTTCCTTATTAAATTACTTATTTTTTATATTCCAAGGGTATTTCGGCAATTTTATGATGCAATAAAATGGTTACACATTCATATTGCTTTTTCCTTATATTTATTAGTTTTGTCCTCTTTTTTATGGTGCAATAAAATGATTACATGTGCATATTGCTTTTTTCTTATATTTGTTAGTTTTGTCCTCATGTATTATTTTAATATTATTTTTATTTAGATCTTTATAATTGAATTATACATGGTAGTAATTTTTTATAAATATCTTTTTGTTCCTTATTAAATGACTACCAAAGGTATTTCGATAATGTTATGGTGCAATAAATATTTCGGAATCGATGTATGTCTCCTCAACTTATATATTTGAAACTTTCAAATGAGACGTGCATCATATACTTTTCCAGGAATGTTTAAATGAAAGACGCGCCGCTAACTATAGTTGCAACAATCTAGCTAGAGTTTTAGTCACATATATAATCACTTTTGTATTGGTTGGACCAGTCTAACAAGCTCAACTTTGTTCCACACTGAATGTATATATTATGTTAACGTCAGTTTATTGTACTATATTTCTTTTCTTTTACCCCTATACTAAACAATTTAAACAAGTAGGAAATAATCTTCTCCAAAGTTGGATCTCTTTTGCACATTAGTGTTGCCAAAATGTCTTTGTATATATATACTTTACTATTACTACTAATAATAAAGGGCAACAAGCAAACACGTTTTTGACATGTCTGCTTGTTCTGCTTGCTTCAGCTCTTAAGTCGTAATTTTACTATATCATTCTTAATTAATTATTATAAGTCATTTAAGTATTAAAAAATTAATAATATTATAAGCAGGTGCGTCTTCGACATGGCTGCTTCAGCTGCTTCAATCGTAATTTTACTATATCATCCCTAATTAATTAGTATAAGTCAATTAGATATTAAAAAATTAATAATATATAATAAAAAAGATAGTAAAAATTAAATAATAAACTAACTCTTGATATTTTGTGCTACCTTCTTCAGATGCTTCAATCGTAACTTTATTATATCATCCCTAATTAATTATTATAAGCCATCTAAGCATTAAAAAATTAATAATATTTAATTAAAAATAAATTGGACATAAAATGATAAATTAACTCTTGATGTTTTAAATTAGTTTGATGTCTTATATGAGACCCGTTTAAATTTTTCTCACGAGTATTTTTATAATAATTTTGTTATATCATTTCTAATTAGTTGTTATACGTTATTTAAGACACTAGTTTAACCGCACGTGTAACATTTGATTATTTAAAATTAAATGATTTTACCTATTGTGGAGATTTTTAATAAAGTCTAAAAGTTTAAATCACTTTTCAAAAATCTTTCACACTTTATTATAATAATGTAATATGAGAAAATTGAAGGAAAGGTGTCTTTTAAGTCTTGAATGAAGGATTGGTGACATTGATCAACAGATAGGGTCAAACAACATTAGGAAACTTGATTAAGTTAATTGTGGACTGGATTAATATTTTCAAAACTTTCTAATCTTTTCAAAAATACAAATCAACCCAACCCACACCCCTCTTCAATCCAAATCAACCACTTTCCCCTCTCTCTTGATAGCTTTTCTCAACTCTCTCCTAACCAACAGTTCTGCAAAATTTCTTCCTTCAACCCCCGACGATTTCTACCTCTAATGACAAATAGTTGGGCTTCGAGTTCCCCTCTTTTCTCCCTTTAACCCCTAACGAATTTTACGTCTGACGACAAATAGTAAGGCTTCGAGTTCTCTCCTTCAATTCAAATTAACCTGTCTCTCATCCCTCTTTCGACAGCTTCTCTCAACTCTCCTCCAACCAACTATTCTGCAAATTTCTCATTTCCATCCTCGGCGACTTCAATATCCAACTATAAATAGTTGGGCTTCGAGTTCCTTTTCAACTTCAACCTTTAATCGACGTGACGGCCTTGCTCTCCAGCCACAACAACTTCGAATTCTTCATCGTTCCTTTTCTTCTTTCATAGGTAAAAATTTATGGCCTTTTTAGTTTTGAAGAAAATAAGGAACTTGAGCCAACTTCTCTTATAGTATCGATTAACAATTTCAATATTTGTTGCATTAATTTGAAATACAATCTGAATAAAACCCTAATTTCTGGTATTTCTTCTTTTTTCTTTTCAAAGTGAATTATGATATTTTATTGTTTGTTGCATTTTTTGAAGTTTGATTTTTATTATTTGTGTTTATAAAAACAAAACAACAATTTGGGTTGATTTGTTCTGTTTTTATTCTTGGTGAAAATGGTGAAATTGCAATTTTTTGTTGAATAAAATCGTGCTACTATTTTTTCTTTCCTCCGACAGATTACCCATCTGGTGCAACATATTAACCATTTGATGTAACAGATTTATCATATGATACAACAGATTAACTATCTGATGCACCAGAGGAACCATCAGATTATAATTCTGATGCAACATATTAATAATCTGATGCAATAGATTAACTATCTGATGCAACAACTTTACCATATGTTGCAACAGATTAAGCACCGAATAAACAATTTGATGCAACTAATTAACCATCTGGTGCAATGGAAGAACCATCAGATTAATGATCTGATGCAATAGATAAACCTCCTGTTGGATAAAATCCTATCAACTCTTCCTACAGGAAATGTCCAAGACTTGATTTTTCCAATTGATCATTCATCTTCCATGATAGATGACCCAATGTTGGAAGAAATCTAAACAATATTAATCGTTGATAACTGTTCCAACAGGTCACTCATGTGTTGCAACAAATGTGTGACCTAATGCACAGACTATTCATCTTTCTCAACAGATGAGTGATATATTTTATATTATCACAATAGATTACTCAGTCGTTGCTGCAAGTTAGTTAACTGCTCTGACAGATCACTCATATATTACAACAGATATGTGATCTGTTGCACAAACCATTCATCTTTCTCAACAAATATATGTATTGTATTATCGCAATAGATTACTCAGCTGTTGCTACAAATTATTTAACTATTCCAACAGATCACTCATATGTTGCAATAAATGATGTCACAATAGTTGTGTGATCTATTGAACAGACCATTCATTTGTCTTAAAAGATGAGTGATATGTTTTGTATTATTGTAACAGATTACTCATCTACTGTAACAGTTTGGTTATATGTTACAACAGATATACTACCTGGTGCAATAGATCGATGATTTGTTGCAACTGTTATTTTACTATTTTGCTTGTTTGATTTACTGTTATTCTTTTTTAACGATGCATTAATCAATAATAATATATTATTTTATGTTCCTGTTAATTTTAGATAATATGATTTCCTAAAGAATAAAAACTAAATCAAGTCCAAGTAAAGGAACAAGTGAAGCAGCTAGGCTACATCCACCACTCTATGAGTTTGCTTTACAAGCATTATATCAATCGGGAGCAGAATACGATGAACATGGGGAGGAGGAATATTTCAAAATTGATGATGCAGATGCTAATAGCCCTTCCACCGAAAAGTTGGTCAAAGCCTTCAGTATTGATCTTTATCCTATGAGAATGCAGTGCGATGGTGCCGCAGATTTAACGGGTGATTTCACGGTTAAGTCAGCCATGGGAAAATCTTTCGACGCCTTCAGAAAAATACTTTGAGAACACACATTAGATGCTTATTTCAGGGACAACTGCTTTGGGAAATATCTTGATTTGCCGAAGGACAACAATGCTTGTTTCCAAATGAAAATGGTATATAAACTTCTCAAGCATAAGTTTATGTATGAAAACAAAGATAAGATGGATGAGGTGTGGATAAATTACTATGGCATGCCTATCTGTTTTGGTTGGGAGGAGTTTGTCATAGTTATTGGACTAAAATGTTATTCTCCTTCTCAAGTTATACCTATTATAACCTCAAAAAGTACCCCGCACACCCAAAAAAGGCAAAGGCAAGTCGTGTGATCGTGAGACCTGGTGTCCATTGTTGGTCCAAGCTTCAAAAATAAAAATTTGATAGAAGCGTTGAAAGGTAAAGGACTTTCAAAGAAGCACAAGCAGTCCTTGTGCTTGGTTTGATTTGTGTATAATATTCTTTGGGCGAGAGATGTTAACAACAACATAAGCCTCGATTTAACAAAGCTCTCTGAGGATCTTGAGGCGTTTAACAACTATCCTTGGGGATATGAAAGCTTCAAAATGACTGTCAAATATTTGTTGACTCCGTTAGCGCTAAAGACAGTCAACTTATATGGCTTCCCATGGGCTTTCATGGTAAATGATTTTTTCTTCTATTATGATATCATTCATTTTTTTTTCAATCAATAATGGTTTTAATTTATTGGTGTTATTTTATAGGCTTGGACATTTGAAGCCATTCCTTATTTGAGATAACAAGTGAACTACCAGAAAGGAGTTTCCTGTCCAAGAATCTTGAGATGGTTGTCGGCCAAAACTGATAAAAATGCAAAATTTCTTGATCTATTCAACCCCCCGAAGGATGCAGTCAGTATAATTATAATTAATTTTCTTTTAATTAATGATTTTTTTAATGATCTAATAATCATTCTAATATATGTAATGATTTATGTTAGATTGTGCATCCGTCGCTAGTTCCGACCAATTTAGAGTTGAAGATGCCATTTTTTCTTACTTTACGGTCTGTACAAACTTTATCGGACCCTAAGGTTATCGATAGAATAAAAATGAAATTGTTTGGAGCAACAACCATTACAAGAAAAATAATTTTGGAGGGTGGGCTTGTTGTTGTTGATGGTCTTGGTGGTGATGGAGCTGTTGGTAGTGGTAGTGGTGCTGTTGTTGGTGATAATGATGCTACTCTTACAGTATTTAAAGCAAACCATTATGAGTATGATCATACTGGTTATACAGAGTTTGCCTCTCCTAGCGAATGTTCTACATGCAAATGTCAAGACTACAGGGCGAAACATAATGTAGTGATTAATGCTATTAATGCATTGACTGCTTCTGTACAGGAATTGACATCTAAGAGGGGTCTTATTCCATCAAAGAGAATTTTATTTCCATCTGCTCCATTAGAGATTAGGGCTAAGACAAGAAGGAGAGTGATTTCCAGGGGATTATTAAGCATCCAAAATAGTAAAATTGCAACTCCTCTGTTTGTGTGTTGTACTAACAACGTACAATGTCCAAAGAAGAGCAGCACGAGCTGAAGAAGATGAATATATTATATGTCTTCCATCTGAAAAAACAAACAGACACATATCTCTTTCAATAGATGACACATTTGTTGAAAATTATCAAACAGATATATACATCTGTTGCAACAGTTGACTAACCTGTTGCACCAGATAATTTATCTTGTGCAACATATATCTCATTTGTTTTAGCAAATCAAATAGATCTTCATACCGCTTTTATTTGTACCAACAGATGACCTATTTGTTGCAACAAATGATTTATTTGTTGCAACGGATGGTTCATCTGTTGGAAATTATCATACAGGGTCTTTCTCATGTAGAAATTTGTCCCAACAATTGATTTATTGTTGTTATAGAAATATAATCTATTTGGGATAATTTAAAATGGGAGGAAGACCTGTTTGATTTGCTAGAAGAGATGAGTTATCCTTTTTCGTTTTGTTGTATCTCCGTGATTAGTATTGACCAATTCTGGCTTTCTAGGTGGATGTAGAAGAAGCTACTGTTGAACAACATTGACAATATGCTACTCTTTTTATGGAAATACGGAGAACAAAAAGCGCAGAAATCGTACGTAAGTGATAATAAAGATCCACGATGAGCAAAGTTGAATTCCATTGCACAAGATGAACAAAACTTGTCCATACTGAGTAGATTTTTATAGCTTAATCCTGTCAAAGCGATCCTTGACAGTATACTTAAATTGTTGTTGATGTATTTGTTGAGATCTGTACCCATAATAATTTTTTACATTTCATTTATTCGTTGACTTATTTAAGCTAATTTATGAAGGCTTCGATTTATTTTATTTTGTCTACGAATTTTATTTAATCTTTATATTTGAATTTATTAATTGAAAAGGAATACTATATTCAAATATTGCAACAAATAAATGTATCTGTTGCAATAAACAACACATCTATTGAAAAAATTAAACAGATTTAGAAATATGTTGCAACAGGTAGGTGAACTATTGGAATTTATCAAACAAGTCTTTGCACTGTTGAAATAGATGGACTTTAGATAAAAAAACATTGAGATAATGCAACAGATGACCAACCTATTGCAACAGATACACTATATGTCAGAACAGGTAGAATAACTATTACAACGGATGGAGAATCTGTTGTATTATAAAAATTCAAGTCAATAATTGCTCGAGTAGTATCTCAACAACTCGATAATGCATGTTGTTCACGCTAATAACTGCAAGAATCCTTTTTGCCTCGGTCCAGCTCTGGCCGTGTGGATTTGGCCTGTCCCCTCTAACATATTTTATCATTTCTTCTTCATCCAAGACCAACATAGAAACTAGGAAATCAAGTCTTACGCCAAGGGCTAACACCTCCCTATTGAGTTGATCGTAACTATCCTTGAGCTTCTTGCAGAAGTTGAGGTCCATTATCCTATCGGCAGCGTCATAAGCTTTTCGGTACGTTAATTGTCTTTTCCTCATGAGGCAGAGAATTATGTTAATATGCTGTGAGATAAGAAGTCAATTTTTAAATAGGTTAGTAATAGTAAAGATGCAACGGATGGTCCATCTACTGCATAGGGTCCATCCAACCCAACTTATGCAATAGACGGATAATAAGTTGCAACAGGACCACTACCAGTTGAACCTGTATACCCAACTATTGCAACAGATGTGAAATATGTTGCGTAGCTTTTTCTTCATGGGGTAGATTAGAAGGTCTAGGTTAGGAAAAGTAAACTTTTCTTGTCCTCATACGGTATACGCATATCAGTCATAGTCTGGAAGTCTTGGTGGGAAAAGGGAGGCCTGGGGTAATCTGGTGCGCGTGGCTTGGCATTCTTGGCCTGTCACAAATTCCTCTTCTCTTCGGTGCTAAGTTTCGCGTATATGCCCACCTTCTTGATTGGACCCTGAACTTTAACAGCTTTTGGAGAGGGAGGAATTGCAATTTCTTTTGATTTCCATCTGGAGAGTACGTCTCTAATTGCTCTTTTCTTTCTCCTAACCAACATTGTAGGAGCGTGCGGCTCCCTCACCTTCTTGGATGGTATGACACACCTCTTGGATTTGAATTCCTCAATAGCTTTAGAGATAGCCTCTACTTTTTCAAAGAGTTTATCCTGTCTGTCCTTGCACTCTTCGCATTTGCAACGAGAACACGAGGGTGAAGAAGGGTGAAAGGGATTTGTGTAAGGTCGAAAAGGGGTATTTTCAAAAATATTTATTCTTTTTTGAGCATCAACATGCTCATCATCATGAGTGGTAGCAGCATCAGTATGCCTACCACCAACACCAACAGCTCACCAGAAGAAGCACCCGGATATGCCTTAGTAAAAGGTTGGTCATGAAGAGCCTCAACATTAGGCTGACCTTGCCTAACTGCTCTTCTTATGGGTGTTGCTCTAGCCAATTCCTTCTTTATTAACTCCATCATTGGGTCTGCTATAATATCAATATGACCTAGAGTAATATAAGAAGTCATCACCGACTCCCCCTCAGTAGGCACAATCCATGGATGCACAACCTATAAAAAAAAAAAAAACAAATGTATTTAAATCATATAATATAATAATTTTCACAGTTGGGCTATATTTAAAAAAAAGACCCATCTGTTACATAGTTTGCAGTATATGGTTAAAATACGTTTGAGTTTGGTTCAGAGAAACAGAGCAATATATGGATAATCTGATGCAAAATATCAATCATCTGTTGCAACAGCTGCACAAAATGGGTAATCTGTTATGCAACAGATGATCTATATGTCGCAGCAGATGAACAATATGTTATCAGATTACACATCTGTTGTATAATTTGCAGTAGATGGTTAATCTTTTAGGAGTTGGGTTCAGAGAACCAAAGCAACAGATGGGTAATCTGATGGAAGATATACCCTGTCGCAACAGATGTCCTATCTGGTGTATTAGATATAACATCTGTTGTACCAGATATAACATCTGTTCAACATCTTTCTTATCTTTGAGTAGAATTATTTTACTTAAAGAAGATGTACTGCATCATCCGGAGGGTTAAAGAGATCAGCCTCCTTAATATTGGTGTTGCTCTTTGCAGCCAACCACCTAAACATCCTTGGATAAGAAACCTCATCCAGGTAATCGATTAACTACTTTTGGAGAGAATGAATGACTTCAAATGCCCAAGCCTAAAAAATGTAAATAGGAAGCAAGCCAAAAAAAAGTCATAATAACTATATTCAATATAAATTAATGGACGAGTAAAATTAGTGATTAATTTTACCATGAAATCCCAAGGAAAGCCGTATAATGTGGTCATCCCTGAGGATAGCTTAGTCAGTAAATATTAGACAGTCAAGTAGAAGTTGTCATATCCCCAGGGCTAATTGTTGAATTTATCAAAATCCTCAGCACACGCCAACAAATTATCTTCTATAACCTTGTTAACGTCTCTTGCCAATATAACTGAATGGGCAAACCAAACTAAGCACAATTGCTCCCTGTACTGCTCTGGTATGATTTTATCCTCGAGATCTGTCAACAAATCTGATGCTTTGTAGCCACGTCGAGCAATGTCAAACAACCCATCTATTCTTTCCTTGCATTTTCTTGCCTTGGATCTTTTGCGGGGTGGTGGTCCTTTTGGACGATGGTATCTCAAGCCCGTCACTATGACAAACTCTTGCAAGCCAAAACAAATGGGCATGCCACAGTAGTTGATCCAGATTTCATCCATCTTCTTTTTGCCCCTCTTCTTCGGATCTTTATCATCCCTCGTGTACTTGATCTTGCGCTTGAGAAGACCATATATCATCGTCATAGGGAAATGGATACAAACAGAGGGGTCCTCAGGTAGCTCAAGAAAGCATCCAAAACAGCTCTTATTAAAAAGTTCGTCTATGTTTTTGTTCTTCATAATCTTCATAAAATGTTCAAAAATTTTCCCCATCTGACATTTAAGTACAATTTGACCAGTTAGTTGTTTTCTTTCTGGGTCATTTATCGGCATCGCAACTTGAAACCTGTCAATACTAAAAGTTTTGATAGGATCATGCTGGGATGTTGATATTAATTCACGCCCCATCGGTGATCCATTATCATCATGTTGATGATCATCCTCTTTTTCTTTCTCACTCTCCAATTCCTCCTCTTTCTCACTTTTATTTTCTTCATCACCATCTACGGGCCCTTGTCCACCTACCTCTATGTTATTTTCACATCTCTCACCAGCTTCACTTTTCCCTGACTGAGATTGTTCAGGAAGCTCTTCCGAATCCCTCTGTACTGTAGCCCTTTTTTGGGTGGTCAGACGTTGATCCACTTTCACTTTCTTTTCTTTTGGGAGACATGTTTTACCTACAGACAAAGAAAAACAAAAATTACATTACAATTGATGTATTCATAGATTTTTAAAAATACATTATAAACAACACGAATACCGACACATCAATAGCTACCACCAACCAATGGCAACAAAACAAACACTACAAATACCGACACACTAATAGCCACCATCACAAACACCACCAACCAATGCCAACAAAACAAACACCACGAATACCGCCACCACCGACAACCACCACGAACACCATCAACCAATGCACCATGACGACCACAAACACCACCACCGCCACCAATACCACAAACACCATCCAACAATACTACGACAGTCAACGAAACACTGCGATGAAATCTAGGGATCTCTCGAGTTCTTCTTACGATTTTACCATCAAAACTCAAAATTGTAAACTCATTCTCGAAGATAATACAACTAAAAGTTTTATTTTTCATCATTAACTTAAAAGCCCTTATTTTTTAGAAAAAAATAACAAATATAGAGCTCTTCTCGAATTCTGTTGCCTACGAAGACAAAGAAAATGACTGATACAAGCAAGAATGAAGTCGAAAATAATACCTATGTGGTCGAAAATGAAAAGAAAATCAATTTGTTGTGGAGGGTTGAGCAAATTTATTGAGTAGTTGTTGTCTGTACTGTATTGTTGAGTGAGAATGAGAGAGAAAGAGCGAGACCTCGAGATTTGAAATGATGAAATATTTTGTATGGGTTGATTTGTATTTTGGAAAAGAATGACAGGTAGTTTGGAAAATGTTAATTTGGTCCGAATTGATCTTAATTATTTTTAAAATCATAAAATATATGCTTAATTTTTTACCCTCTCATCATGTAATTGCCAAAAGGGTAATTCAATTGAACTTGTATAAAAACAATTGAAGTTGTAGTTGACCGAGTACTCTAGTTGATCCTATAAAAACTTACCCCTGGTCCTAGATTAATTAATTTAGGTACTATTAGTCTAACATATGAACTCAATTGAAATTGTAAAAAACAAATGTTCAACATGTTGCGTCAAATTTCTCATCTATTGTAAATTATCAATCAGATTAGGTAACAATAGATTACGAATCTATTGTAAATTATCAAATAGATTAAGTCATCTATTGCGACAGATTACCCATCTATTGTAAATTATCAAATGGATTGTCATATGTCGCAACAGATTACCCATATGTAGTAAATTATCAAATAGGTGTTGCCATCTGTTGTGGCTGACCCTATGAGAACTCACCCCTAGTCCTAGATTAATCGATAGTTTACCTTATGAGAACTTACCCCTAGTCCCAGATTATTCAATCAAGGTATTAGTACCCTAGTCCTAGATTAATCAATTAAGGTATTAGTCTAACATCTGAGGTAGTAAGAATTTGTTCGGCTCAGAGTTATCGATCGATGACTTTGGTCGAGAGAAATGTAGTACTGTCTCATTATGTAATTGCCAAAAAACTCAATTGAAGTTGTAGTTGACCCTATGAGAACTCACCCCTAGTCCTAGATTATTCAATTAAGTTATTAGTACCCTAGTCCAAGATTAATTAATTAAGGTATTAGTCTAACATATGAGGTAGTGAGAATCGGTTCGGCTCAAAGTGATCGATCGACGACTCTGGTCGGGAGGAACGCAGTACCGTCTCATCATGCAATTGCCAAAAGACTAAATTAAAGTTGTAGTTGACCCTATGAGAACTCACATTCAATTAAGGTATTAGTCTAACATATGAACTCAATTAAATTATATATAAATAAATGTTCAACCTGTTGCAACAGATGTCTTTTTTGTTGGATCAAATCAAACAGATTATGTAATCTGTTACAACATATTATGTAATCTGTTGCAACATATTATGCATCTGTTGTAAACTATCAAATAGATTACGTTATTTGTTACGACAGATCATGAATCTGTTGTAAACTATCAAACAATTTAAGTTATCTGTTGTGACAAATTACCCATCTGTTGTAAATTGTCAAATAGATTAAGTCAATGTCACAGTAGATTACCTATCTGTTGTAAAGTATCAAATAGGCATTGTCATCTATTGTAGTTGACATTATGAGAACTCACCCCTAGTCCTAGATTAATCAATTAAGGTATTAGTTGAACATATGAGGTAGTAAGAATTGTTTCAGATCAGAGTGATTAATTGACAACTCTTGTCGGGAGGAACGCAGTCCCGTCTCATCATGCAATTGCCAAAAGACTCAATTGAAGCTGTAGTTGACCTTATGAGAACTCACCCCTAGTCCCAGATTATTCAATTAAGGTATTAGTTGAACATACGAGGTAGTAAGAATTAGTTCATCTCAGAGTGATCAATCAATGACTCTTGTCGGGAGGAATGCAGTACCGTCTCATCATACAATTGCCAAAAGACTCAATTAAAGTTGTAGTTGACCCTTTGGGCTCATTCATTCATCCCTAGTTCCACCTAGATCGATGTAGGTACTATTATTAATCTTAACATTAAGTTAATGAGAACTCATTTTAACTTAGAGTGATCGATCGATGACTCGGGTCGGGATGAACGCAATACTAACACCATGTAAATGTAATGACTCAATTAGATTTGTAGTTGACCTTGTGAGCTCATTCATTCATCCCTCGTTCTACCTAGATTGATGTAGGTACTAGTATTAATCTTAATAGTAAGTTAATGAGGAGCTCATTCTTTCATCAATCTAGGTGGAACGAGGGATAAATGAATAAGTTCACAGGGTCAACTACAAATCCAATTGAGTCGTTGTATTTGCATGGTGTTAGATCGATGTAGGTACTATTATTAATCTTAATATTAAGTTAATGAGGAGCTCATTCTTTCATTCCTAGTTCCAACTAAATCAATTGCAATGAAATCTGTTATAACAAATGATTGAGCTGTTGGAGAATTTCAAACAGATAATAATATCTGTTGCAACAGATGACATTTCTGATTTAATTATTAAATATACATTTTCATCTGTTATGACGGATGACTGAGCTATTGAAAATTTTCAAACAGATATTGATATCTGTCGTAACAGATGACATTTCTGATTTAGTTATCAAATGGACATTTTCATCTGTTGTCACAGATGACTGAGCTGTTGGGATTTTTCAAACAGATATTTAAATCTGTTGCAACAGGCGACATATCTCTTTGAAATATTTTTTTCTTTTAATTTTAAAGCAAGCTTCTGTCCGAGTAGATAAAGTAGTAGTACTACTAAAGGCGGTAAAAAATGTTTCTTGGATAACTCAAAAATGTCATTGAGTAGTCTTGTCCTGTCTTTTCAATGTCACCCATTTTCTTCCTCGTGCCCTTCAAATTATTAGTGAATTTAATTAATGAATATTGAAATCCCTAATACTTCTTCCGTTTCATATTGACTTGGCACACCATTAAGAAAATATTAATTAGAGGTTTATTTTACTACCAAATTAGCCTTATTAATTATGCTTTGAAAATATAAATTTGAATAAATACACTTTGTTTAGTCATTTAATATTAAGGGTAGTACATCTAGAAATTAGAATTATCTCATCTCTCATCTCCTCCCCTTCAGCCCTAAATTTATTTTATTTGTCTCTCATCTTTTTTCTTTCTATCCTTTTTAGGGTTATCACAACCTTTTTTATCTCCTCTTTCTCATAAATTTTTGTTCGAATCTAAACCGATCCATATCCATATCTTAGATTCCTCGACTGAAATTGCTCTTTGACCCCCTTTTGATATTATTGTATGATATGATTCACTATTGCTCTTTCGTTCTCGTCTTCTTCTTGCAAGTTATTTACTTTTTTTATTTAATTATCATTTTCCCATATCATATTTATTTAAAAAATTTGTAGGAACTTTTAATTGCTGAATAAATGAACCGAGAATTTTTATTACAAGATGCGAAAAAAAGTCATCTGTTGGGAGAAGTTTAAAAGCCTTGTTGGCAGTATCATTTTCTTATGTATTTTGTTTGTTTGTTTGTTGTTGATGCTGTTATTGATGTTAGTGGTGGGGTTGGCGTTGTTGGAACTTGTGGTGTGGTGTTGTTGACAGTGGTGGATCCAGGTTTTTTAGACGGTGGGTGCTTCTTAGCTTAAAAATAGTAGAGTCCGAACAATCAACATAAGGAGTAAGGGAGAAAAAAAATAAAAGAAAGTTTAAAGTGAATAAGGAGAGAAGAGTTGGTTACCAAAATTAAAAAAATATGTGCTAAGTGGGAATTGAACTCAAGACCAAAAGAAATAAATAGCCTTAAGCACCCATAAACAACAACTAGGCTAACCAAACAACTCTTACTATGGGTGCTCACTAATTAGATTATATACGTTTTTTCTTAATTTTCATATACATATATAAAGTTCGATATGAGTTC
>NC_061121.1:193621948-193626511 GCF_002878395.1 Capsicum annuum
GGTGGGAATTGAACTCAAGACCAAAAGAAATAAATAGCCTTAAGCACCCATAAACAACAACTAGGCTAACCAAACAACTCTTACTATGGGTGCTCACTAATTAGATTATATACGTTTTTTCTTAATTTTCATATACATATATAAAGTTCGATATGAGTTCAGTCTGTGCTCGCGCACTCGGAGGACTCCATGTGGGTCCGTCCTTGGTTGTTGAAGGTGTTGGAACATAGGATGTATGCTTCTTTGTTGTTGATGACGTTGTTGGAACAAATGTTGTTGTTTTCTTTATTGTTGATATTTTTTATTTGTTGTTTATAGTTTATGCTGTTGTTGATGTTGCAATAGATGGAGCAACTTTTGGAACAAATCAAACCACCAACAAGGCTGCTATGTATTCCAACAAACTCCATATCTGTTGCATCAGACTCCACATCTAACGCAACAGACTCCACATCTGACGCAACAAACTCTACATCTGTTGCAACAGAAAGATAATTTTCTTTATGTGATATAAATTTTTTCCTTCTTCTTTGTAGATATAAAAGGAACTAAAATTTGATCAATTTTTGCCTAACCATCACAAGAGGCTGTAGTAAAGATAGGTTTGGAGAAATAAACTGCATGCAGATGGAACCACTTCATATGTGGGAGGTATGTATTACGGATAATGTTATCATGGAAACACACATAGAGTACAGTGATTTTGTGAATGTTGTTTTTACCGATTCGTCATAGATCATTCAAACAAGATATTTGCAATTTTACAGTTAAGTTTGGTAGGTCCAAACTGATAAGGCTGAGGGACCATGAATATGGTTCTGATACCTTATTAAGATTTAATGTCGGATGTTGCTCATATTTATTTGTCATGCCTTCTATAGACTTTCGCTGTGGCAAGCATTTCTGGCGACGGTGTAGAATTTTGTATGAAGGATATGTTGTCCTCTATATGGTTGAAGAATGATCAATCTTTCCCCTCCTTGCTTATCTTGTACATGTAAATGTGAAGAGTGCAAGGCAAAACATGATGGTGTGATTAATACTGTTAATGTATTAACTGCTGATGTAAAGGAATTAATATCTAATAGTAGTGTCATTCGATCAAAGTGGATTTTAGTTTCATTCACTCCATTAGAGATTAAGGCTAAGAGGAGAAAGAAAGCAATTTACAAGGCATTATTAAGTATCCAAAAAAAATAAAAATATTGGATCTGATAAAGGTGTGAAGATAAAAAGGGGTGGGGAATAGGAAGGAAAAATTGAATGCTAGATTTAGTTCATCTTGTTTCGTTATGTAGAGATACTCCATCTAATTTTGAGTGCTTTTTCTTTTCATGATGGTGAGAAAGGCAGAATCTCCCCATCATTAGCTAATACCAGAAATAAGAATCTGATGTTATGAACCACCAGACTGCCCTGTGAAGTTTGATAATCCAGAAGATGTTTTGCTTGAGTTAGTCAACAATTTAAACGATCTCAATCACTTGGTTTTGCTGTTGATCAATCTTCTCCGTAGAATATAAGATATCAACAGAACTTCTTGACACAGTGAAAGCTGATATCAATAGATTACTAATTATGTCTTCTCAAGACTTGCTTCTACCAGAAAACTTTTTTGGATTGAGTGCTGCACTATCCATATATGCTACATCATATGATTTATCAGCCGAGAGAGCACTTGCCTTGGATAAACTCAAAGAGAACCTTCTATACTTCTCCTTGACTTGCGTAGAGCTAAGAAGACCAAGAAGAGTATTATAAGAAAACTGCCAAGAAAGAAAGTGAGTGGTCCTCGTTGACAAACTCGCAAAAAATCAAGAGCTCTATACTGAGTTTAACGACCACAATGACAAAATGATTGAATTGGAAGTGGTGGTGACTTGAATTTGTCAAACAAAAAGCCATGACTGTTCATATCCCCTAATTAAATAAAATTGGTGACTTTTCGAATATGTAAATTAAAAAAAAATTGATCTAAATACAATATTTTATCTTTTTATTGTATTGCGGAAAGAGACAGATTGGTAATCTGTTGCAAAATATATTCCACCTGTCAGATAACTTACAATACAATTTATGGACAATCTGCTGCAACAGATGGATATATCAGTTTGCTTTTCCATCAGTTGTAGCGTCTGTTGCAACTTGCTAGTCATCTGTTTATTCTATTTCATCGAGAGCAATAGATTTTTTTAAACACTTCTTGGACAAACTCAATTTTTGCTCTTGAATTGCTTTTCTTTTTTTCTTTGCATCCTTCCAGCTAGCCTCCAAATTCAATTTTTGCCATCAATCCAATAGCAAAAAATTAATTTGGTTGAAGGTTGCAAAGAAAAAAAGAGAAGCAATCCAAGAGCAAAAATTGAGTTTGGCCAAGAAGTGTTTAGAAAAATCGATTGCTCTTGATGAAATTGAATAAACAGATGACTAGCAAGTGCAACAGACGCCACAACCGATGGAAAAACAAATTGATATATCCATCTGTTGCAACAGATTATCCATATGTTGTATTGTAAGTTATCTGACAGGTAGAATATATTTTGCAACAGATTACCGATCTGTCTCTTTCCATAATATAATAAAAAGATAAAATATTGTATTTAGATCATTTTTTTTAATTTGCATATTTGAAAAGTCACCAATTTTATTTAATTAAGGGATATGAACAGTCGTGGCTTTTTGTTTGACCAAGTCCAGTCCCTTCTAATTTAATCATTTTATAAATAGGTCCATCCGGCCTCCTCTCACTCTCACTCCTCACTCACTCGTTCATTCTACTATACTTACAATACAAGTATGGCTGATCCAGATTCATACAAGAAGGTTCATATCGAGTCCTTGCAGGAACTTCAAAGGCAGTTTGATGAACTCCAGAGGGATTTGGCTGACTTTGGAGCAAGGCTGAGAAGGGCCCAGCTGCTGCCGGATGAAAATTGTCAGGTTGACAATAATAATAGTAATAATAATAATAATAATAATTAGGTTATGTTTTTTCTTTCTTTTAGCGTATGCATTTTTCTTTTTTATATCCGATCTACCTACAAGGGATTCAAAAAAATCCATGTATATGTTTGGTTTAGTTTGGTTTTGGTCAACTTTGAATTTTTAATTCTTATTCAATATTTAATTATCATTCTATTTATTCCCTATTCTCAACATGTCGATGGTTGGAGGTAGGGATTGAGCACTTTTGGCAACAGATGGTGGTGAAAGTGATGATGATAAATTCTCCTAAAAATGGTTTGTTAATAAATAATAAGGAACTAAATGATATTATAATCGTAAAAGAAAGATTATTTAATTTTAAAAAAGTCACAACATTGGATTAATTTAATTAAGATATGATGATATGATTTTTAAGAAAAAAGTTAATGAATAGTCGTGACTGTGATTTTTGTCTAAACACATTCAATAAACAAAAATAAAAAATGCTTCTGATGCATTAAATTCCTCATTTGTTGTGACTGATGAATCAGTTAGAAGAAATAAAAAAAAGCTCCTTAAACAGATGGTCGATTTATAGCAATAGATAGTATATCTGTTGAAACAGATATCTGATGCAACAGATATACAATCTGTTACCATAACTCAATTAATAAAAATGTCTATTAAAGAAGAGAAAGAAACGGAACGGTTATTAAAAACCAGGTGTATTCAATTTTTAAATTGAGAAAAAGGTTATTTAAATTTAATAAGATGAAAAGTCATGACTTGTCACAAAAATAAAAAACTCATCAACTTGATTTAATTAAGTCATTTTTTTCACAGAAAAGAATAAGGAAATAAATGATAAACACAATTTAAACCGTAAAAAACTCACCAGAAATATTCTTGTTTTAAATCTTCTTTATTAATTTATATAATTAAGAAGTCAAAAAATTTGGATGCCATGAAGATAATTTATTTTTTAAAAAAATATATATACTATATGTTGCAACAGGTTAACTATGTGTTGCAATGGATGACATATTTGTTGTAACGGATGATTTATCTGATGCAACAAATATATAATTTGTTGTCTAACTTAGTGTAAAAAAATGGTTGCTGGAAAGAACTAATTATTTTAATAATTATAAAGCTGAAAAGTCATGACTTATCACTATATTGCTTAATTTAATTAAGTCATAACTTCTTACAGTAATCAAGAATGTCATTAATAAATAGAGGTGAACAATTGTGCCTTTAAATCTGCTTTATCAATTTATATAATCAAAAATTCAGAAAATTTGGATGTCATGAAGATAATTTATTTTTTAAAAAATATATATATATTATATATTGCAACAGATATATTATCTGATGCAACAGGTTATCTATTTGTTGCAAATAATGATATATCTGTTGTAACAGATAATTTTTCTGATGCAACAGATATATTATCTATTGTCCAACTCAGTGTAAAAAAATGGTTCTTGGAAAGAACTAATTAGTTTAATAATAATAAAGCTGAAAAGTCTTGACTTATTACAATATTGTTTAATTTAATTAAGTCATAACTTCTTACAGTAATCAAGAATGTCATTAATAAATGGAGGTGAACAGTTGTGCCTTTAAATCTGCTTT
>NC_061121.1:193626611-193678639 GCF_002878395.1 Capsicum annuum
TATTTTTTTAAAAAAAATATATATTATATGTTGCAACAGATATATTATCTGATGCAACAGGTTATCTATTTGTTGCACATAATGATATATCTGTTGTAACAAATGATTTTTCTGATGCAACAGATATATTATCTGTTGTCCAACTCAGTGTAAAAAAAAATGATTCCTGGAAAGAACTAATTATTAATAATAATAAAGTTGAAAAGTCATGACTTATCATAATATTGATTAATTTAATTAAGTGATAACTTTTTACAGTAATCAAGAATGTCATTAATAAATAGGGGTGAACAGTTCCGAATTTTTGCCTAACTCATTCAAGTTCAATCCTCTATAAATAGGTCCCTCCTTACTCAGTCGTTCGTTCTACTACACACTATTTATTCCTTGCTCTTGTTACACTTTTAGCTACTTTCCCTTCAAGGACTTGATACCTTTTTCCTGTCTCTGGTAAGTTTTTTTCTTGATTTTTGTGTAAATATTCGTTGTATATTACATTACATTCGAATTCTTTCTTTTCTTTACTTTTATTTTTACGTGTGTTTTGTCAACTTATGCGTTTTCTAGATATGGCTGTTCCTATGTGGGATGTCGCTATTTTACGAGAAGTCATGTGGGAACTGCAGAAGGAGGTTCATGACCTGCATTGGGAGTTGGCCACCGTCAGAGTAAGGATCCTGCGGGAGATCCGCAGGCTGGGGAGGGCGCTGCTGTTGCCCGTTGAAGATTGGCCGGTCGGCCATACAAATAATAATGATGATAATAATAATTAAGCTTTTTTTTTTCTTTTATCTATGTATTCTTTTTGTTTGTTTTATAAAAAATTATGTTTGATGCATTTGACTTTTTATTTCTTATTTAATTTTTGTGTTGTCTATTTCTATTTCTTAACGAATGACATGTCTACAATTAAGGAATAATTTGATTCCAGTATCAATAGCAAGAACATATGAGTTATATGTTAGGTTTGTGTTTGTGTGGGACAGGAGCTGTATTTTGTTGTTCGAAACATATTAGTAATCTGATGAAACAAATTATTTATTTGTTGAAACAGATTAATAATCTGGTGCAACAAAATACCCATCTATTCGATTCATATTACGGGCACCTAGAACCCAGAAACATGAATCCAACATGAGTCTACTATTACAACAGAACATTTATCTGGTGCCGCAGCTAATGGATCTGTTTAAACAGATTGCTCTTGTATTGCATTCATATTCGCGTGCTAGCTATTGTTGAAAAAATAACACATTAGTAGTTACCCAGATTCAACTAAAAAACATAATCTGACTTACCAAAGTTTCCTCTCAAGTAAATTTCAAAGTTGAAAGTGATTTACGAAACAAAATTTGACATAAGAATTTGGTCAAAGAGAAGCAGTTGGGGTAAAATAACAACAACAACAATAATGGTCAACAAGAAGAATATGAAGATGATAATGAAATATATGATGGTGATAATGAATCCGAAGATGATGAATAAAGCAGCAACAACAATAAACAACAAATATCGCGAAAAGAGAAAATAACAATGGATGAGGAGAGAGAAAAAAACGTCTTTTTTCCCTTCGTTCCCCGTTATATATTAACTAACATTTGGATCAAAGTGTAAATTTTAAAACTTGTGGGTTATTTTGAAATTTCTCAAAATTTCTTAAACCATAATTAAGTAATTGTCACCTCTACTCAATTATTAAGATTTATGTCACCTACACCTCATTGTAGATCTCTTTTGTTACCTGTGGCCTAAACCCCCATGTAACATTAACATATATACATATATGTTTCATCACCAAAAGTTTCAAGTGGTTGATGGATCATTACTTATGCGTTTGTCATATAGTACCTCTTTCCCTTGTTGCCACAGACTAAGAGAGATGTATCAATTTGAACCAATTTGTGTTATGATTTTTTATATATATATATTTAAAATCTTTCCTTATTTTTAAAGTCAAATCCTTACAAAATCATTGATTACATTCTTATTATGTACTTAAAACTTTTGAAAAATTTGGTACTTCTTAAATTTTTCTTATTCTAATAGTTTTATATTATTTTTCTTAAACTAATGAAAAAAGTATCAGTTGTCATTAATTTTGATGATCTCTAATAAGGAAAGATTTTACCATAAATATATTTAATTAATTTTTAACTCCTAAATAAGAAGAAAAAAATATTGAAATTCTGATGACTTATAATAAGAAAAGATTTACCATAAATATATTTAATTAATTTTTAACTCTTAAATATTAGAAAAAAATAGTGAAAAGATGATTTTGTCTAAAGTAAGAAATTTTAATGAAGGGCAAAAAGTTCAAACAATATTTCTAAGGCCCTTCACACTTTTAATATATTATGGATTATAGATTATAGATATAGATATAAATGTCTGCTTCATTGTTTCAATTGTGATTTTATTATATCACCCCTAATTAATTTTTATGGTCATCTAAGCATTATAAAATAAATAATATTTTAGAAAAAAATAAAATACACACAAAATGATATGTCAACATAAAACATTTGGTTGACTATCAAAATTATATTAGTGCCACAGAGATTACGATGGCATAGAGGAAGACATAAAGTAACATATATTATTTAAAAATGAAGAGACACGTAAACTGAGATGGAGAGAGTATTAATATCTTATTTAAAAATTATGCTAAAAGTATTATGAATATATAATAAATAGCTTAAAAAACGTGAAAAATATAAAATATTCGATTGACTCTCGAAATTATATCAGTGTCACTTAAATTGGAATAGAAAAAAATATTATAAATCACAATAATTAAAATTTTTAATTATTTTAATGGTTGATTATCTAAATTATATTTGTTTTACATAAATTAAAATAAAAAAATAACAAATGATCCCTTCAATGTCTAATATATTCTCTTATATAATAAGAGGGAATAAACAGCTGAAGCAGGCACGAGGTCGACATGCTTACTTCAGCTGCTTCAACTGTGATTTTACTGTACCCCCTAATTAATTATTATAAGTCATTTATGTATTAGAAAATTAATAATATTTAATAAAAAAATTAAAATAGACATTTATGACATGTCTGTTTCAACTGTTTCAATCGAAATTTTACTATATCATCCTTAATTAATTATTAGAGCCCTAATTAAATATTATAAGTCATTTACATATTACAAAACTTGTAATATTTAATTATAAAAAAATAAAATAAATATTTATCACATGTGTTCTTCAACTGCTTCCACCGTAATTTTACCGTATCACCCTTAATTAATTATTATAAGTCATTTAAGTTTTAAAAATTAATAATATTTAATAAAAAAGTTAAAATAGATATAAAATAAAAATTAATGTTTGATGTTTTAAATTAACTTGACGACCTATATGTAATCCTCTTAAAATTTTGGAATAAGCAGCTGAAGCAGGCACGAGGTTGACATGCCTGCTTCAACTGTGATTTTACTGTATCACCCCTAATAAATTATTATAAGTCATTTATGTATTAAAAAATTAATAATATTTAATAAAAACTAAAATAGACATTGTTGACATATCTGCTTCAGCTGCTTCAACCATAATTTTACTATATCATTCTTAATTAATTATTAGACCCCTAATTAAATATTATGTCATTTACATATTATAAAATTGATAATGTTTAATTAGAAAAAAAATAAAATAACCATTTATGACATGTCTGCTTCAACTGTTTCAATTGTAATTTTACCGTATCACCCTTAATTAATTATTATAAGTCATCTAAATATTAAAAAATTAATAATATTTAATAAAAAAGGTAACTTAGATATAAAATGAAAATTAACACTTGATGTTTTAAATTAACTTGACAACTTATATGAGACCCTCTTAAATTTTTGTTACAGGTATTTTTTTAAAGTAATTCTCCTATATAATAAGTGACAATGAAGCAGCTGAAGTAGGTTGCTCATGGTCGACATGTCTGCTTCAAATTCTTTAATCGTAATTTTACTATATCCCTTGATTAATTATTATAATTTACTTATGTATTAGAAAATAATAATATTTAATAAATAAAGTAAAATAGCTATTAATCACATGACTGCTTCAGCTACTCAGTCATGATTTTACTATATCACCCATAATTAATTATTAAAAGTCATTTATGTATTAAAAAATTAATAATATTTAATAAAAATAAAATATATATAAAATGATAAATTAACTCTTGATCTTTTAAATTAACTTGGCATCCTATATGGGCCCACTTAATTTTTTTACATGTATTTTTATAATAATTTTACTATGTCATTTCTATTTAGTAGAATAGGAGAACAATTATTATTAATCACAATAATTTAAAATTTAAATTATTAAAAAAATATAATTGACTATCAATGCCACAAAAGTTTGAACAAGGAGAGTAACATATAGAAAAAATGGTCAAACCCCCCCCCCCCCCCCCCAACCTTTACCCCAAATCTTAGCTACACACCTATACTTTGCGGGGGTTCGTAAACTATTTAAAACTGAAATTATAACACCCCTAAAAGACGACATGACAAGAGAGTGTGTTTCACTCTCTTTAAGAGAGTGTGTTTCACTCTCTTTAAGAGAGTGAGTATCCAAAAAAAATTGAAATGTTATTTTAATATTTCTTATATATATATATATTAATTTCTTTCTTCTTCCTTTCACCATATCCAAAATCTCTCCACCACCACCCACAATAATTTGAAATTTATCAATTAGAAGACTTATTTACATGCAAATTAGAAAAATTTTCCTTAGATTCATCACCCTTTTCGCCTTCTTCCCAAATAGTTCTTCAAACACTAGTTTTTTTCCTTTTTTTTTATTGAAAAAAAATTTGGAACCCCACGAATCAGGAATGGCTTATACACTAGTTTCCACCATGGCTAGAGCACTATGGCTAGTTTTTTATCCAGAAACTTGTAGAAAAGCTCAATTTACAATCAAAGAAGAAAAAATATATTTTTGCCTCCACCACCATCGCCAAATTATGAATTATGAATTTTATCTCACCAATCGCCACCACCCTATTAGCCACCGCCGCCGCCGCCGCCGCCACCCCACCCCCATTTCCACCCCTTTTTACCAAATTTGGAGTGGAATTAAGAATTTAAATGCAATGAAAAAGAAAGTGAATGGTAGAAATCACTAAACTATTTCTCAAAGCATTCTTTGATTTGGGGAAAATGATAGAAAGAGAAAGGAAAGAAAATTTAATGAGTATTTTCATTTTGATTTTTGAGATTGAAGAAAGAAGATGAAGGGAAAGGAGAAAGATGAAGAGAAATGAAAAAAAAGAAGAATAAATAATGGAGTAATAATTGTTGAAGGAAATGAATTAAAAAATTGATTAAAAAAATTAAATACATTATACACGTGTCAAAACAAGTGTATCTCACCACTCAACATAGATGTGGTTGTGGCTTTTTAGGGGTGTCATAATTTCTGTTTTAAATAGTTCAGGGGGGGTCATAGGACCCCCGCAAAGTATAAGTATGTAGTTGGGATTTGGGGTAAAGGTTGGGGGGGGGGGGGGGGGGGCTTTTGGCCATTTTCTCTAACATATATTATTTAAAAATTACACAAAAAAGTATTAAAAATTACAATAGTTAACAACTTAAAATATCTAAAAACATATTAAAAATATGATAAATTATCCAAATTTTATTCGTGTCACATAAATTGAGGCCAAAAAATAATTTATATTGCACGGGACCTCGATATCTAGTATATTACTATATATAATAAAGGGCAATAAGCAGGCATGTCACAGACATGCCTACTTGTACTGCCTATTTCAACTGCTTCAATCATAATTTTACTATATTGCCCATAATTAACTACTGTATGTTATTTAAGTATTAAAACATTTATATATTTAATAAAAAATATAAAATAGACATAAAATAATAAATTAAATTTTAATTTTTTAAATTAACTTGATGTCTTATATGAGACCTATTTTTGTTTTTTCCACAAGTATTTTTTATCGTAATTTTATTATATCACTTCTAATTAGTTATTATAAGTCATTAAAAACATGTCTTCTTCACTGCTTCAATCGTGATTTTATTATATTATCCCTAATTAATTATTATGGTCGCATTATAAAATTAATAATATTTCATAAAATAGACACAAAATGATATGTCAACATAAAATATTTGATTGACTATCGAAATTATATTGGTGCCACATAGGCTGATTTTTAAAATTATATTAGTGTCACATAAAATAATAAATTAACTTTTTATTTTTTAAATTAACTTGATGTGTTGTATGATATCCATTTATACTTTTTTCACAAGTATTTTTTATAGTAATTTTATTGTATCACTTCTAATTAGTTATTATAAGTCATTTAAGACATGTCTTCTTCACTGTTTCAATCGTGATTTTACTATACAACTCCTAATTAATTATTATGGTCGCATTAGAAAATTAATAATATTTCATATAAAACATTTGATTGACTATCGAAATTATTTTAGTGCCACATAGGCTGATTTTCGAAATTGTATCAGTGTCACTTGATACGATTCAAATAGTCACCTTAGTTTTCAATGACATCATTCGAAGTCAGTACGTGGGGCATCAAGTTTTGGTCGCATTAAGGAAATGGGATCCTACATGGAGGGGCCTATTTGAGTACACCAAAGAGCAATCCCACGTATGAAAGATTGCTTGGAGCATTGAAGATTGAAGACTCACGGTTTTGGGCCTTCATTAGGGACATTTTGGTTACTTATCCTTGTCCAAGTAACACTCCATGACCACCCCTTTTCATTAAGGTTATTGTGGTCATTTTGTTATGTAATAAGTTAGACTATAAATAGGTTCTATTAGTTCATTTGCTAGTTATGAAAGATGAAAGATTGAAACACTTGAAATCCTCTCTCTTGAGAGTAGACCACCTTAGTATAGTCTTAGTTAGGACTTCGAAAAGTCATCCTTAGTATAGAGCTTGGAAAAGCCAATATTGTTCTTTGCTTGAAAACGGTGGATCTTGAGGTGAGTCGATTACCTTGGCGGTCACCGTAAGAGTGTGGTTTTGATTATTACATTCATTAGGGGTTAATGTTGAAATATACTTGATTCTTAATCTTGTAATAATCTTGGTCTCACTATCTATCCTTTCATTATTTTACAAATCCGTGTGTTTTTGTGTTTGTCATCTTGTATCCCTTTGTGTTGCTTGTTCTGCTCACGTTTTGTGGACTGTTTTGGCCTTTTGGTGGACTGATTTGTATTAGTCACTTAAATTAGAATAGAAGAAAAAGTATTATAAATCATAATAATTAAAATTATTTTAATAGTTAATTACTTAAATTATATTTGTGTTACGTAAATTGAGATAAGAAAATAACATATATTGTGTCACGACCCAAAAATAAAGGTCATGATAGCACTTGTCGTGGTGTACCTTGACAAGTAAGCCTATCACCCAAAAGCCTATCACCCAAACCGATACAAAAAGAGAAAAAATAAAAATATTCCAAGGTAAGGCATCTAGAACGAAGTAGAACCATGTAAATAATCATAACAATGCGGAAAAAACTTATCCAAAATACAAATCATGCCCAAAACTAGGTGTCAATAGTGTAAGAACTACTAATACAATCCAGAAGTCAGATACATTAGAAAAATAACTAAAAAGAAATTATATTTGTCTCCGAATACTAATAAAGACATAACTACTATAGAAAGATAGAGGTGAACTTCGGACTCATGAATGTCCAACCGCTACCTTGTAAACTCCAACAATCGCCCGAGTCAAGCAAGCTGGGGTGCACTCGAGCTAAGACCTGCACTGAAAGGGCGCAGTAGGTACGAGTACGGTCCACTTGTACTCAGTAGGTATCATAGGCCGACCAAGCAAAGTAGTAAATAAAGCATACAAAATATACACTAAGGGCACGTCACCTACAATCAGAAAATGTTCCACAATGATAGCTCACACCTCTTGCACTAATAGTTCTAATATATCGTATATATTGCAACATCACAACCAGATAGAACACAAGTATGCATTATATCATATATAACTAGAACAAGGGGGAACATAGATATACAAGATCATCAAAGACAAGTAAAATAAGATAAGACAATTACATAAAGGGCAACTCAATATGGTAATACAACACAATATAAACACAATAAAGTAAGTGCAATGTTATGATGATGATGCACGAGGTCGTCGCACACCCTCCGGGATCATTGCACAATCTCTGTATACATCTACAGAGGCAAGCCTCCCAACGCAGGACCCATGGGGGGTTCGTCAACCCATATACAATCCACATATATCAATTTTTTTTGGCACACCCCTCGAAAAGGTGTTATCAGGTGTTTCCATTGTTTCCAGTGTTTCTCAGATGTTGCCACGATGGTACCAATGTTTCATGAATGAGTATGATATGAAGATGTAATACTCACAACCAATCACAATGAGTATTTCCACAACCAACAACATGATATGTTTCCACAACCAACCACATGATATATTTTCACAACCAACAACATGATATGTTTCCACAACCAACCACATGATATATTTTCACAACCAACCGTAATGAAACATTTCCATAACCACGTGAGCCAATATCCAATCATTATTTTTATTTCATCCATAAATTTCCACATGTCTCGTATGCCAAAAGAGTATGAATATAATCACAATATGCCAATGGTACCATATTAAGCATTTTAACAACACAATACAATTATTCATATGTATTAAAGGCTATCAATATCACATAGGACCCCACACGATCATACATATCACATAATATCTCAATTTCGATAATTACATCATATATAGGCTCTCACATAGGAACAACACATAGCTAGACATTTTTCATGATTAGTTCCCACTTTTAACATGTATTTTGTACCATCATTTACTACCCGACCTAGTCTGAAAGAGTTAAGCTATAACCTACCTTAAAAGCCAAAATCCTCCGCTGCATTTTGAACTCACGACCTTACTTTCCACGAATGATCCCGAACTCTATTAAAAACATCAAATATGAAATCTATGCATCAAAACAAAATCAGCGATACCCATATTGATTACTTTTAATTCGAAGTTAAAATGGGCCCACGAAACGGGCAACCGAAAAAAGAGCAAAATCAGAATTTTACTTTAAAAAATATGTTCTCCATATTTTTAGGAATCTACATCTGAAAACTCAAGTCAAATCGAGTCAAAACGAGGTTCAAATTGAAGAAAAAATATTTTTGAGCTTTATCGGGTAAAATTTTTAAAATTCGGGTTAAATAAAAAATCGGAGCTGTCTTAAAGGTTAAATTGATGAAAAACTAATAATTATAAGATAAAAATATTATTAAAGTGAAAAGGAGTGAAAATGAGGTTTAAAATCAAGCTTAATATTTTTGGGATTTTGAGAAAATTAATGAAGGAATTACTAAGAAAAAGGTGAATTCTTACCTTATATTCGTAATAAAATCAAGAAATATATGTTAATTTAGTTTTTCAAACTCCCACAAACTTCACTTTTAAGTTTTCACACTATTTTAGGGTTTAACCTTCAAGAGCCAAGATGAAAAATGAGCAAAATGATCCCCAAACTGCTATACATATTGCAGAAATCTGCACAAAAAATTTGTATTTTTTTTAACGTCCAATCCCAACTTCGACGGGGTGCCCGAAATTCATTCGAAGTCCGATATATGCAAACGAACTATGCAATCACACTAAATTTGATGTTCCGGACGCGTTGGAAAAGTTGAATTTTTGAAAAAAAATTATTTTCAAAAATTTGATCCCTAAACCCGAAATCACAATTTTCCAAATCGAGGGTCGAAATGAGATTTAAAAGCCTTAAAATCACACCAGATATGCTAACACCCTAAAACCAACATTCAGATCTGCTGGAAAAATTAGATTTTCCATCCGAGATCGTTTCGACCAAATGTGGGTCCCACACCCATATTTTCAATTTTTCAACTTTCCGACCAATAGGTCGAAATGAGCTCTGGTCACCGGGACCCGAACCAAAGGTCTACCCAACCTAAAACCGATATTTCGGAGCTGCTGGCATAGTCTGTTCGACCATCCGTTGTACAGATCAAAAGATATCCTCATAAGACCAAAATAAGGCTCTCGAAGCCATCAAAAAACATAATATTGTATAAATGATACCAAAATGCATTAAAAATTATGCCAATCACTCCCACACTCTAGAAATACCCTACTACGGGGAGGGGTAAAACATTCAAATCACATAAAATCACAATTTTTTCATATTTCATTAAATTTTTGGGTCGTTACATATTGAATCCGTGCTAGCATGGGGTCCTTCAATGTGTAGTATCTATAATCTATATCTATAATATATTAAACGTGTGAAGACGCTTAGAAACATGATTTGAAATTTTTACCTTTCATTAAAAGACCCTTTTTTTTAGATAAAATTGTCTTTTCACTATTTTTTTAATTAACTATTTAATTATTTTTTACTATATTAACTAGAATTCCTAAAATATATGGTAGGAGAAGTAATTAATATTTTCCTTTCTACTAAACTTTCTAAAATATATGAGATTCCTAAAATATATGGTAGAGAAATTAATTAATATTTTTATTTCTACTGTTCAATTAGAAAAATACTCCTAAAATAGGACTCTATTAAGGAAATACTTCTATAAATATTGAGATGTACGTTAAACTAGAGAACAAACCGATTTGTCTATTGGGAGAATATGACTGATACTCATCTAATTTGATTCAATTGCATGTCTAGATTGGTGGATGCTTGATTTTCTAACCCTTAACTTCTTCACTGTTTTTGTCAGCATAATAGAATTCAACATGTGTGTGTGTGTATATATATATAGCTCAGACAAGAATTAGTTGGATCAAAATCGAAGCTTTGTGATCACTATTATACTTTTTTTTTATAGTTGACAGGTCGTAGATGAATGTCGGTTGGCTTTGAAGAAATTCTTGTGTAAATGTTATGTTTAATTGTATTGTTTTGATATCTTTATTATCTTATTATTTTATTTTAATTTACAGATGCTTGATGAATATTGGTCGGCTTTGAAATTTTTTTTTAGGTAAAGATTGAGTTTAATTGTATTATCGTAATATCTCTATTAGTTTGTTATTTTATGGTAGTTTACAGTCCGTAGATGAATCTCGATTGGGTTTGAGAAATTTTTGTGTGTAAAATTTAAGTTTAATTGTATTATTTTGATATCACTTTTATCGTATTATTTTGTTACATTTTACATGTGATAGATAAATTTGGTCGGCTTTGAGGATTTTTTTTTATGTAAATGTTAAGTTTAATTGTATTATTTTGATATCTCTATTATCGTATTATTTTGTTATTGTTTACAGGCAGATAAGTGTCAGACGACTTTGAGAAAATTTTGTGTGTAAAGATTAGATTTAATTGTATTATTTTGATATTTATATCATTGTATTATTTTGTTGCAATTTACAGATGGAAGATGAATGTCGATCGACTTTTAAAAATATTTTTGATAATGATTAGGTTTAATAAATAAATTCTCCATCTTTACATATCCAAAAAATATTAAATTTAATTATTACATTTATCTTTATTATTTAAATAAATATCCTATTTAATGTAATGTTTAAGCTCATTAAAGTGAGGTATACACGCAAGACACGTACACCTACACTAGTATATATATAAAAGTTGAAAATCCTATCAAATAAAACACTAAATAATTCTATAAATAATCCTACCAACCGTCTCCTAGGCAGTGTAATAAAACAAAATACTTCTCGAAGTGGAGGAGACATTTTACATCTATCTCTCTCTCTATATATAATATTAAAAGTGTGAAAGCATTAGAAATGTGATTTAAATTTTTTATTCTTTATTAAAATAGTTCGCTTTAAACAAAATTATTTTTTACTCTTTTTCCTACAATAAAATTTTTTTAAATAAATATACTAAAAGTTTCTACAATTAAATTTTTTCCAAATATAAAACACCCGTTTCTTTCACCAAAAAAACACCCCTTTTTTTATTTTTTAATACTAAAATTTCCTGCAATTAACTTCTTCCCAAATTTGTGAAGTAGTTGGTTTCCTTCACCAAAAAACCACCCCATTTTTTCGTTTTTTGTCTTTCCAAATATAAAATACGCGCTTTCTTTCACCAAAAAAATCACCCTTTTGTTCATTTTTTAATACTAAAATTTTCTTTCACCAAAAAAAACAACCTTTTTTTTCCTTTTTAATACGAAAATTCCCTAAAATAACTTCTTTGTGACGTACTTGGTTTCTTTAACAAAAAAATACCCCTTTTTTATATAAACACTTCTGTTTGCTTTTTCTATTGTTCATTTTTATAAACGATCGTGATTATCATTGTTCATTGTTTTTTGTCTCAACATACTTTCAACAATTTTATTTCAGTTTTTTTGTTATAGCATCTCTCTATTTTTATATTGGTAATTTAAACAAAATATATTACTTGCTATGCCAGTTTGAATTACTTAGTTTAATTTAGCTTATGTGTATATTAATCTACTTATATTTTCTATTGTTCATGACTAACCTTCTTCATCTATCCACCTACCAACAAGCAAGATTCACATATTCACGTATAATTCTTAGTAGTATGTCTCCAACATGTATATGTCAGTTTCCTATATATTCTTTAATCGCTACTCAGATTGTCTTATAGAAATAAATTTGCAGGCTAAATTTATTAGCACTCACCAATTACCAAGCAGAAGTCCAGTATGCAAAGGTGTTTCTTGGAAAAACTTTATTATCAGATAGTTCTTTTTTTATTTGGATCACTATTTCTTATTCTTTGAATTGTATTGTCATATGTTGCTTTCATTTGTTTTGTACCTTGTTATTTATCAATTGCAGTTTTGTTAATTTGTAGCAGTTATTCTGATTTTGTTAATGTGTTGGAATATAAAAATATACATTCTGATTTTGTTAATGTGTTGGAATATAAAAATATACTCTTTACCATAATGGTGATTATTCTTTCAAACGACAAAGGAAACATCTTCTACTTTACCATACTCTTTCAAACAATGAAAGAAACATCTTCTTCTTTACCACATTATAGTTCATCTTTATGAGGTACATACATGGAATATCAATGACAACAACAAAGGTTTTGGTCGTGATGGAGAAGCCTAAGCGAAAAAGAGAAACATACACCAAAAACATCATCTATAAAGAGATATTAGGTCAGTTACAATACATGAAAATATATGATACGAATTTTTTTATACACTTTCAAATATACTACGATTGACTCACGTCAAATATTCATTTTTGCAGGTTCAGAAGATACACAACGATTGATAGAAATACACTTGCACTTTGGAAGATCTTTAATCAAACAAGAACTAATTCTATATCTATAATATATTAAAAGTGTGAAGATCTATAGAAAGTGATTTGAACTTTTTGCCCTTCATTAAAAGACTTCTTTAGATAAAACTGTTTTTTCACTATTTTTTAATTTATTATTTAATTATTTTTTATTATATTAACTAGACTTTCTAAAATATATGAGACTCCTAAAATATATGGTAGGAGAATTAATTAATATTTTCCTTTCGAAAAAAGGTCAAAACTATCCCTGAACTATTTAAAATGGATCAAAAATACCCTTCGTTTGTTTTTTGGCTCAAAAATACCTTTCTGTTTTTTTAGCTAAAAAATACCCCTCCATTAATTTTTTGACTCAAAAATATCCCTCCATTAATTTTTTGACTCAAAAATATCCTTCTCTATAATGGATGCCATAAAATACACCACGTAGATTTAAAAAAGTCACTTAATCAGTCGTCAGCATACACGTGAAAAATTACTCCATTTAATCCGTCTAACAATCAAACCATTTTTTCTATTTAAAAATCCAATCCAATCCATGTTCATAAAATCTGAACCAAGAGGCAAAATTCAATTCTTCAATTTTTTTCCTCATATCATCCCTTTCACCACCTTATATTTTATTATTTTACATTTTCAAAGTTACGAGACTCACTCGAGCAATTCTTGACCGCATCAACTTGTTGTTGTCCTACATTGCCACTAAAATTTCACTCTCCAAATTCTAATTTCATCTCTGAATTACTATTTCTCTCACTACAATCAGGTTCCTCATTAGACAAATTTAGATGGATATCCAATAGCAATCTGAGCTCTTGAAAATTGGATTAACTATTTGAAGATCTAATTGTTTGGGATCGACCTGATTAAAATCCGATTCTTTCGGATCAACAATTTAAGGACCTAATTATTTCCTCATCTTTCACCTCGATCAATTTAAAATATTTGAACCCATCACATGAAAAATAAGCAATCAAATTCTTCAATTTTTTTCCTCTTGGGATGATTTTTTTTTAATATGAGTAGGGTTTGGTCTTTTAAATAAAATAAAAAATGGGTTGATGGTTAGATAGATTAAATGAAGTGATTTTTCATTTGTGTATGTTGATGTGAACTGATCAAGTGACTTTTTTTGTTCACGTGGTGTGTTTAATGACATTCTGTTAGAGAGAAGGGTATTTTTGAGTCAAAAAATTAATGGAAGAGTATTTTTGAGCCAAAAAATCAAATAGAAAGGTATTTTTTAGCCAAAAGATAAATAAAGGGTATTTTTGACCCATTTCAAATAGTTCAGAGATATTTTTCACCCTTTTTCGTTTTCCTTTCTACTAGACTTTCTAAAATATATAGGACTCCTAAAATATATGGTAGTAGAATTAATTAATATTTTCCTTTCTATTGTTCAATTAGAAAAATACTCCTAAAATAAGACTATTAAGGAAATACTTCTATAACTATTGAGATGTACGTTAAACTAGAGAACAAACCGATTTGCCTATTGGGAGAATATGATTGATGTTCATCTAACTTGATTCAATTGCGTGTCTAGATTAGTGGATGCTTGATTTTTTAATCCTCAACTTCTTCATTGTTTTTGTCAGCATAATAGAATTCAACATGTGTGTATATATATATCTTTGTTTTTGTTCAAAATCATTCTTTAGGGTTAAAATTTTCGCTCAGAAAAGAATTAGTTGAATCAAAATAGAAGTTTTGTGATCACTATTATATTGTTTTCTCATAGTTTACAGGTCGTAGATGAATGTCGGTTGGATTTGAAGAATTTCTTGTGTAAAGGTTAAATTTAATTGTATTGTTTTGATATCTTTATTATCTTATTATTTTATTTTAATTTACAGATGCTAGATTATTGTGGGTTTGCTTTGAATTTTTTTTTTAGGTAAATGTTAGGTTTTATTGTATTATCGTAATATCTCTATTAGTTTGTTATTTTGTGGTAGTTTACAGTTCGTAGATGAATCTTGATCGGCTTTAAGAAATTTTTGTGTGTAAAATTTAAGTTTAATTGTATTATTTTGATATCACTTTTATTGTATTATTTTGTTGCAGTTTACAGGTGATAGATAAATATTGGTCGGCTTTGAAGAATTTTTTTTATGTAAGGTTAGGTTTAGTTGTAGTATTTTGATACCTCTATTATCATATTATTTTGTTATTGTTTGCAGGTGGTAGATGAGTGTCGGACGACTTTGAGAAAATTTTTATGTGTAAAGATTAGATTTAATTGTATTAGTTTGATGTCTCTATCATTGTATTGTTTTGTTACAATTTTCAGATGGTAGATAAATGTCGATCGACTTTTAAAAATATTCTTGTTAAAGGTTAGGTTTAATAAATAAATTCTTCATCTTGACATACTCAAAAGATATTAAATTTAATTATTATATTATCTTTATTGTTTAAACAAATATCCTATTTAGTGTAATGTTTGAACTCATCAAAGTGAGGTACACATGCAAGACCCGTACACCTAAACTAGTAATATTAAAAGTGTGAAGACCTTTAGAAATGTGATTTGAACTGTTTGTCCTTCACTAAAACACTCCGCAATAAATAAAATAGTCTTTTCACCCTTTTTTAAATTATTGTCATTAAATTATTATAATAATATTTAAGACTTCAAATTTAATAAAAACTAGGAAATATTGTTTAATTAAGAAAAGTATTATTGAATCCAAATCAAATACTATTTAAAGAAAGTGGCGCGGAATTCATGACTACTTCTATTTATGAAATAATCTTTTCACCCTTTTTTTAAACTAGTTTAGCATACATACGTTGCACGTGTATTAAAAGTCAAAGTAAAAGAATTATATATATTTATTTATACAATATTTAAATTTTTAGTTATCAAATTATGTGACATAGTTCATACAAAAACATAATTTAGGAGATAATAGACATTTTAATTTATATAAAATAGATGTTAAATAGTTCAAATAAGGAAATGATTTATCAAATATTTGAGTTTCATATTTTCAAGGAAAAATTACAGAAACTAGCATCCTTAAGACTATAATTACAATAAATAGCAACACTTTTTCAAAATTACAACTTATAGCAAAAGTAACAATATTTTACCCACTTCATAGTATAGAAGAATATGTATTTTTTAGTTGTACATATATATTTATGAGTAATACATATATATTTATATATGTATTTATATAACAACATTTTACTTAAATACAAATACAATTTGCTATTTTTCGTAATTATGAAACTGTTGCTATAAAAGTTATAATTAAGGCTACAGAGTTGCTATTTCTGAAATTTTTCCTATTTTCAATGACTAAAAATAGCCTCTCATTATTACTCGTCATTCGTTAACCTAAAGTCCAACAAATAATATTATCTTTGATCTCTTTCATAAAATTTAATCAACTATCTTTTAATTGTAGATTCCATGGACGTTTCGCGAGAATGAAAAAGTGCATAAAAAAATAATAAGAAAATTTTTAATAATGTAATTAACATCAGATTATTCATCCTAATCTTCTCTCGAGCCATTATAACTATAACGTAACTAATATTAAAATTATTATTTATTTAAAAAGAAACATCAAATTACAATTTTGAGCATGAAATTAATAATAGATCTTATTTATGCTCCAAAAACCCGAGTTAGTATTTAATTGGAACTTTATTTTTATTCCTACCAAAGTAAATTACGTTAAAATAAAAAAACACGTATCAAAATACTTTCAAAGTTTTATCCTTTTCTTGCCTTTCATACAAATAAAAAAAATCAAATCAACTTTGTCGTATCTTTCCTTTTAGAAAATAACCTTTTAAATTGACTTTGGGAAAGTTATGTTTTTATTTTGGAAAGAAAATAAAAGTAGCATGGCTCCGTTAAAAGTTTGCATCAAAAAATTTCAGATTTTAAAGAAATCCTAGTCATATATTTTAGAAGTCTTTAATTCACGTGAACTTTTTTTCATATATTTTATCAATTTTTAAAATATTATAAAATAACTAAAAAATATTTGAAGAAAATAATAAAAGATAATTTTCTCTATTGCGAAGGCTTTTATAATGAAAAACAAAAAGCTTAAATCACTTTTATAAGAACTTTTTAACGCGTGTTCAAAGCGCGTATCTCATTTGCCAATAAACACTATCGAAAAAAGAAATTAGAATCGATCCATTGCAACATTGTCACGTGATATCAATCTTAATTCATAAATCAACCAATTTTAGCTCCAATCCAATCTATTTAAATCTTTTCAAAAGTTAGGTTTCCTATAAAAGTTGTATTTTCTCCACACAATTGATTTACTTTATCTGGTTCACTTGCTTGTTCTTGTCTACCACTTAGTATTTCTTTAATAAAATCTACTACTATGATATCTCCTAGTAGAACTAAAATCGAAGGAAGGATTTATTGTGTTATCTTTACTAAGTCTAAAGTTGATCAATTTAATTTACATACGTTGAATTATTTTACCTCTTTGACGAAAAATTCATTTTTACAAACTATTTATTATATGAGTCCTTATTATATTTGTGTCATGATTAATATATGTAAAAGTTGATTTTTTTTTTAAGTTAACTTCAAAAATTAATTGACCAAATATGTTGTTGTTGTTCAAAAATTAATTGATTTCAAATTCCTATATGTTAGGAGAAATCCCTGAAAATATCTTTGTTTTTGAAACATAAAAATCAATAAAATTTTATTGAATTCAAAGTTTTGAATCTTGGATAAACTGTTACTATCTTTACAACAACGTCAAAAGAAAACAAAGAAACTTGTTTCTATTTTTATAGAAAAATTAAAGAAACTGACCAACATATGATATTCTTATAAAGTGATATATCTTCAACATTAAATTATTAAGTTTCAGTTCAAATTCATACGACTTACAACACATGCAAATTATGATATACTAACGAATAATGTACGGAGATATAGTTAAATAACATGATAAAAAATAACCTTTGATTTGTTGGCTACCTTATTCGTAGAAGCATGCTTATTTCGTCCAATTTTTTTATCATAAATTTTCACCTAAAAAAACACACACGAGAAATTATTTTTCTATCATAAATTTTCACCTGAAAAAACACACATGAGAAATTATTAAAAAAAAATCATTGTCAATTGTTGGTTATTATAATTCATATAAAATTTGAAAAGCTATGAACTAAAAGAATAAAGAAACCTCCCCCTCCCCCCAAGACAAAAACATGATAATGAAAGCACGACTTGAAAAGTAGAAATAAAACAACGTTTGTTCCTTATAAATTTTGTTCAAAATATTATTTAAATAAAATTATAAAATTTACTTTTTATATAAAGCAAAATTCTAATTGATTGAGAAGTATTAAATATGGCAATTTCTTATCTAGATTAAATAACCAAATCTAATTGAGTCACTATTTTAATTAATTATGAAAGAGATACTACATGATAAACGTAAAAGTAACGATCCATTAACCACTTGAAACTTCTTGTGGACCAAATCTAATTGAGATACACATCGATTTGAACCATATTTGCAGTATGACTATTTTTTCTATATTTACAATCTTTATTTATTTTTAAAGTTAAATTTTTATAAAAAATTTGATTACTTACTTAAAAATTTTACAATTTTGATATTTCTTAGATTTTTTTTATTCTAATACTTTCATATTTATTTCTGGATTTTCAAATCTCTTAAAATCAACTTTAGATAATTTAAAATTCTTACACTAATGAAAAAGATATTAATTGTCACTAATTCTAATAAATTCTTATAAGGAAATATTTACTATGATTATTTAATAAATTTTTAAATTCTTAAATATAAAAAAAATATTGAAAAGACCATTTTGCCTAAAGTAGAGACTTTTAGTGAAAGACAAATAATCAAAAAATATTTCTACGACCCTTCATATTTTTAATATATTATTATAGATATATATTATAGATTATAGATAAATATAAATATAAATACATATCAAACAACCTTGGTGGGTTGGTGGCAGATTATATGCTACTGTCATTCTCTGGTCATAAAAGTTAATTACAGAAAAGAAAAATATATGCTAGTGTCATTTCATTTTCAAGTAAATTTGATAAAACAATAAAGGTGAAGTGTAAAATATTTTAAAAAAATGCACACATATGCAAGTACACATAGAGTCCGTGAAACAATAAAATTAGGAGTCCTTTTTCCACGTAAAATCTACCTACACTATTGATAATATTTTCTTTTTTACTATATATTTTAGGACTTTAAAATTACAAATAAGTTAATTTTAAATTATCAACTGCATATGAGTCATTTAAAATAAAAATCAAAGTAATATTTATCAATTAACATTTATCTATCGAGAATACATAATTAATTATTAACTTCTCAATTAACAATTGTCTATCAAGAATATATGATAATTTATTTATCGTAAACTTCAAAAATATACTAAATTTTTTTAAAACTTACCTCAAGTCACAAACAAATTTATCGTCTTAATCATAGATACTATCAAGATTTCATTGAATAAGAAAATTTTATATATAAATTTGTTTTCCCCTATGTACATTTTGGAACCTGCAAAAGTAAAAACAAAAGAAAGAAATAAGTGAACTATTAAAAGATTTATATTTTTTCCTTCATAAATCACTTATCAATACTTGAATAATATAAATTCTAAATAAATTAAAGGAAATTCAATTCATACGAACAAAAAAGAAAAAAAACACACACACAAGAGAATTCAAGAATTTTCCAAAAAAAAAAAAAAAAACTTACGTGAAATCCAGCAAAAGAGGTAAAAGCTTATCTATTGTATGCTTTCAAATTGTTTTTTTTTTTAAATAATAAAGGACATATATATATTCTCTAAATTACAACTCAGGCAAATAAGAATTGTACTTAGCAGCGGGATCTATACGATTATAATTTTTGACATTGAGTCTATGATCTTAAATATATCATAAGAATCTTTTTTTTTTTTTTTTGAAACAGACTAAAAGAAATCAATATAAATTGAAACGGAGGGTGTATCATTCTATCTTCAAGAACCTTGTTATATACCGAATTGCCGACCCATGGAATCGGCAGGAGAAACAGTTGTTGCAATTGAAGTTCCATTGGTTCTCCATAATTGTATCCATATATAAATTTCTAAGTTTTACACCAATGTTTATGTATGAGACAAAAATAAATTGAAGAATTTTTTCTCTATAAATATACAAAGAGCCTTAAACCTAATAGGAATTATAAGTTGTCAAAATTTTATCTAATATATTTCTTTCTATCATATATTTTATGATTTTTTAATTTTTTAAAATATTTTTACTATTTCGGAAAAAGTAAAATAACGACTTTGTCTAAAGCGAAGATTTTTAATGAAGAGAAAAAAGTTCAAACAATATTTCTAAAACCCACATTTATCCGAAGTTATTTAATACAAAATTTTAATTGCTAATAATATATTTTAAATGGTACACATATTTTTTACAAAATAAAAATCGAATACAAAAAAGTAACAATTTTTAATTTAATTTAAATATTCTTGTAAACTTCATGATACTTTAGTGATATACTCCATCTTTTGCTTTTACTTGTCACTTTTAATATGACATACCATTAAAAAAATAATTATTTATATAACTATGTTACTATATTAATCCTATTAATTGATATTTAGAGTAATATATCTTAAAATAGTTTAGGAAATAAACAATCTTTATTTTCTCTATAATTTTCCTTTAAGAAAAATTCAAATCCTAATTTCAAAGGGTAGGCTTGTGACATATGCAACAATTCCAAGTGTTGCACGTATTTTTCCTCCTTTATAATTCTATTTTGTGATTAATCAAATATTACTACAAATAAAATTTTGTAAGAATTCTAAACCTAGGAGATTTTAAAACTTACCTAAATTAAAGTCTTTCCAACAAGGAAACACCAACAAGCGTATGGTAATTTTTGGTTTCGGATGTTAATATTGTTAATTAATAAGCAAAATTTTAGTAAATGCAAAATTTAAAATAGTAGTAAAAAGACGGTCTTGCCTGCTGCAAAGTATTTTAATGAAAGACAAAAAATTTAAATAACTTTTCTAAGGATTTTCACACTTTTAATATATTATAGATATAAATTATAGATATAGATATACTTATAATCAAATTTTGGCTATTTAAAAGATTTTGGATGAAATATGTAATTGGTTTTGAGTTGAATACAGTTTCTTCCTTGTTGAAAGTTTAAGGCAGAAGAGACCAATAATCAATCTGAACATTTAGTTCACAAAATATTTCATGTATTAGTTTAAGATGATTTTATTGCTCTTTAACCAGAATGAAAAAGAAGGTAAATTTTACAAATTATTTGATTGGTTCCTTTTTAGTGGTCAACTTTTGAAGAGTTAATTTAACTAATTTTTAAAGCTAAATTAGATTAGATAAATTTGATATTTTAAACTTAAAATTTAGATATTAAAAAATATACGAAAAATACTATAGATCGGACTTTTCACCTTTTTTTTTAATTATTGTCATTAAATTATTATAATAATATTTAAGACTTCAAATTTAATAAGAACTATGAAATATTATTTAATTAAGAAAAATATTATTGAGTCCAAATCAAATACTATTTAAAGAAAGTGGCACGGAATTCATTACTTTTACTTATGAAATAGTCTTTTCACCCTTTTTTTCTTAAATTATTATAATAGTATTTAAGACTTCAAATTTAATAAGAACCAGAAAATATTATTTAATTAAGAAAAGCATTATTGAGTCCAAGTCAAATACTATTTAAAGAAAGTGGCGTGAAATTCATGACTAATTTTACTTATGTTTCTATGTATATACTTATAATCAAAATTTGGCTATTTAAAAGATTTTGGATGAAATATGAAATTAATTAGTTTTCAGTTGAATACAGTTTCTTCCTTGTTGAAAGTTTAAGGCAGAAGAGACCAATAATAAATCTGAACATTTAGTTCACAAAATATTTCATGTATTAGTTTAGGAATGATTTTATTGCTCTTTAGCCAGAATGATAAAGAAGGTAATTATATTCAATTTTACAAATTATTTGATTGGTTCCTTTTTAGTGGTCAACTTTTGAAGAGTTAATTTAACTAATTTTTAAAGCTAAATTAGATTAGATAAATTTAATATTTTAAACTTAAAATTTAGATATTAAAAAATATACGAAAAATGCTATAAATTGGATCCCCCCCCCGGTTATAATTCCATTAATATTTTTAATTTGAACGCGTTCGGTTTTTAAAGAACAAATAAAAACAGAAGAAATTTTATTTTAGGCTCCCAATATACCATTTTTGTATGGCCTGAGGATGACTAATTTAACACGATACAATCCACAACACATCCGACCATTCATATTTTAAAATTCACATACATTGGTGAAAAATTGTTCAATTTTTTCTCCATGTAAAAATAAGTTTTACATTTAATCAATTTTTAAGTCTTTTAAATCAACTAAAATTTTGTTCACTTATCTTTCCTTATTTAAACTATAGAAAATATCCCATTATTTGAGGTTCAATACCAGTTAAAATTTACCTTATATAAATATTTGATAAACTTCTATATTTCTTTGTAGACTTTAAAGAGGTTTGTGAAGTTTAATACATGACAATTATAGTTTTTTCCTTATTTCTTTGCAACTAATTCTTTACGTGTATAATTATTAGGGCCCTTTTCTTCAAAATTATCTTACATAAAGTTTTGATTAACTTCTATAAATTACATAAATAATAGACCTTTAAGGAGTTTATGGAGTAGTTGATCAACTAGATTCAACAATGCATATTTGTTGTTTTCTTTTAACTTCTTAAAAGTTTTTCTGATTTAGTTTTAGTTATTTATTTTTTAATAGAACTTGACTCATGTTAACTTGACACAATCTTAAAAAAGCTTTATTGAGATTTTTTTTACTAAACTAGCCTTTAATTATTTTAAAACTTTAAATTTGACTATTACTATTTTATATAGTAATTTAACAATAAAATAATATGGAGAAAAAATAATTATTGATTTGTTAAATGAACAAATAAAAAAATTATTCTTAATACACAAGTACATGACCAAGTATAAAACAAAGAGGGTACTAAATTCTTTTTTTCGTTTCCCAGCCGGTATTCGGAGCCCCGACTAATCCGGATCGCGCGTTGCAGAGCCCATTAAGGTGGCAACGCTCCCAACAGAGTTTTCTCTATACCCAGGGTCGAACCCTCGACCTCTGGTTAAGGGTAGAGCAACCCCATCCACTGCACACAACCAATGTTGGTGGGGTACTAAATTCTAAAACATGACAAGGACGATAAAAAATGAATTAACATGGTAATATTAACTTTAGAAATCAATCAAGCTATGACCAATTATGTAATTTTTGATACAATAGTATATCTATGTTATGATAAATCAATATATTCTAAACTTTGAAATGCTATAAATTAATTATTTAGTTTTCTATAATCTTGGAAGGTCGTCTTCAATTATGTGAATTCTTATGTATATAATTTTATTAAGGGGATCTTTCAAAAATAGCTACATTTTGTTAGAAAACTCACCTTTCATAGCCATATTTTACATAATTACCATTTATAGCTGCTGTATTCAATTTACGCCCGCTGTATTCGATTTTATCAATAATCTGTATTCATATAAAATATAAATACAATACCATTTAGCGGCTGCATTCAATTCACAGCCGCTGTATTCACTTTTACTTAGTGGTCTGTATTCATAAAAACATAAGTACACTACATATTTAGTCTTGCCAAAAACACTACCATTTTTTTTCTTTTTATTTTTTTTTTATATTTCTTCTTTTTCGTGTTTTCCTCGTTTTTTCTTCTTCTTTTTTCTAATTTTTCCTATTTTTATTTTTTTTCATTTTTTTATATAATTTTTTCTCTCTTCTATCTCTCTTTCTTTTATTTTTCTTTTTTTTTTTTAATTTTCTTTTTTGTACTTATTTTCTTTATCATTTTTTATTCTATTTTATATTTTTTGTATTTTTAAAAAGTATAACTACTCGAGCAAAAGTCATTGATGATAACGTAAATACCATAATAGTTTATCTATTTGTAGTCACACTGTCATTTATATTTTTATATTCATTGATACAACTATATTTGTTGTATTTGTATTTTGTAGTTTGCATTTATATTTGTATTTTATAGTTCACACTTGTATTTGTATTTGTTAGTTCGCACCATCATTTATATTTTATATAATTCGCACTTGTATTTTAAAGAACTATTTTATATTTGTATTTGTATTTTATAATTTACTGTATATTATATTGGATTATATTTGTATTATGATTTTATTGTGTTTGTATATTTAGATTATGTTTGTATTTATATTCTATTTTCGTCGATGTGTTTTTATTTTTAAAGAATTATTTTGTATTTGTATTTGTTAGTTGATTGCATATTGTATTTAGCCGTGATTATGTACAATTTATCATTTGTATTTGTATACAAACAAGTAAATGCATTAATTGTATTTTCTTGATTCTAAAATATATAAATATGCAATGTATCATTTGATACAAATGTACCGTTTTGTATTTGTATGTCAAAATTATTATTCATATTTGTAAGTAAATAAATATCACCTGATACTAATACAATTACAAACAAATGAAACCAACGATTTTAAAAATACAAATAAATATTGTATTTTTATAGAAATTTGAATAATATTTATTTGTATCAATAAATGCAACTCGTATAAATAAATACAAATAAATATTCGTAAAAAGAAAATCAATTGTTCCCTTTCAATAATTAAAAAATATAAATGATAGTTCACACTTGTATCTATATGTTATAATTTGGATCTGTATTTGTATGTTATAGTTTCCACTTGCATTTGTATGTTATAATTCGCCTTTGTATTTATATTTTATAGTTCGCACTTATATTTATGTTTGTTAGTTTGCACAAATGAAAAGAAGAAAAAATAAAAATAAAAAAAAAGAAAAAAAAGGAGAAAAAATGTGAGAAAAAATACAAAAAAGAAGGAGAGTAATAGAAAATAGAGAAAAAATAAAATAAAAAAAATAGAAGGAGAAAATATAAAAAGGAAAAGAAGAAAAAGAAAAGAAAGACAAAATGAAAAAAAGACAATGAAAAAGAAAAAATTGAAAAAAGAAAGAAGAAAGAGAAAATAAAAAAGGAAAAGAAAAATTGAAGAAAAAAAAGAAAAAAAAAAAAAAAAAAAGAGTAATGGAAAATAGAAAAAAAAACAAAAAAAGGAGAAAAAATTAAAAAAAGAAAAAGAAAAAAAATACAAAATAAAAAAAGAAAATGAAAAAATTGAAAAAAGAAAAGAAAGAGAAAACGAAAAAAAAAGGAAAAGAAAAAAGGAAGGAAAAAACTGAAAAAGGAAAAAAAAGGAAAGACTAAAAGAAAAAAAGACAACGAAAAAGAAAGAAAAAAGACAAAACAAAAAAGGAAAAGAAAAAATGAAGAAAAAAACTGAAAAAAAGAGTAATAGAAAATAGAGAAAAAACAAAAAAAGGAGAAAAAATAAAAAGAAAAAGAAAAAAAGAAAAAAAATATATAAAAAAAAAATTGAAAAAAGAAAAGAAAGAGTAAACTATTATAAAACAAGAAAGAATAAAGAAGAAGAGTAGAGAGAATAGAGAGAGTAATTCTTATTTCTCTTGAGGGATGAGAGATCATAAGATTGTAAATACAATGAACAAAATCCCTCTATTTATAGAGGGAATTTACTCCTAGTCTGAGTAAAAGACAGATGCTTCAAATCCTAATAGATATCAAAGTAGATCTTGATAGACACTCACTATAATGTAAATATATTTATAACACTCCCCCTTGAATGTCTAGATAGATAATGTGTCTCGTTAAAACCTGACTAGAAAAAACCAGTGGGATAAAAAATTTAGTGAAGGAAAAAAGTACATATTTCTAACAATACGCATATCAGCTGCCTCACTAAAAACCTTACAAGGAAAACCCAGTGAGACAAAACCTTATAAGAGAAAAAAAGTACAGTGCATATTAACTCCCCCTAATGAGAACATCCTTGAACCTTTGGATCCCGATCTTGTACACCATCTTCTTGAAAGTTGCAATTGAAGGAGACTTGGTGAATAAAACAACCACATTGTCACTTGAACGAATCCGTTGCACGTTAATATCACTATTCTTTTGGAGCTCATGTATGTAGAAAAGTTTTGATGAAGTGTGCTTCGTTCTATCTCCTTTTATGAATCTATCAAGATGTGTTATGCATGTTGCATCATTTTCGTATAAAATTGTGGGTACATTGTTACATTTCACGCCATATTTTTCTCGAATGAGATGTATCATGGATTTCAACCATACTCATTCTTGACTTGCTTCATGAATAGTTATTATCTCATCATGGTTCGATAAAGTGGCTAGATAGACTGTTTTGTATATCTCTAAGATATGACAGTATCCCCATATGTGAACACATTGTATGTTTGAGACTGAGATTTATGCGGGTTAGATGAGTACCCAACATCAGCATGACCAGTAATATCGGGACTGCAATCTTTAGAATAAAATAAACTCATGTATCTTATCCCATTTCAATGTCTCGTAGTAGGATTAGAAATATACTTTGCTAACAAATTGAGCGAAAGGCTGTATTGGGTCTTGTAGTATTTTACAAGATACATGAGTGCACCAATTGTACTAATATATGGTACTTCATAATCAATCCAAATTGGTATATTTCTTATTTCAGCAAATAATCTTATTACTTTTGAAAACTCTCCAAGAGTTTCAATAATTTTCAAGCTATAAGCTTACACAATATAAAGATTATCAATAAGTTTCCCAGAAACTTTTATATTTTGAATCCTTAAAGAAGTTTTCATATAAATTTTGTCAAGTGACAATATTCAACATTTCATGTGTGACATCTTAGCTTCAAATGTCTGGACTACAAATCAAATAAGTTTTACACTTACCAAGATGCATCCTTTTATGTCACTTGATAAATGTTTCTACGTCAGCATGCTTAAATTAATGTAGAATTCAGATCCTCATAATTTTTCACAATATTATGCCAATATTGTATCAAAGATATTGATGATATATCATTTTGTATTGGTTCACAATGTGACATAACATTTTGAGATCTCATCACTTCATTATTTTCAGGTACCTGAACCTCTCATAGGTTTCATGAAGTGTTATGTCGTAGACGTGTTACGCATGCATAGACTTTGTCCTTCATGGTCACAAAATAGGAGCACTTGCAGCTTAAATATGAAATGCTTTCGACATTTGACTTGAATTATATTTTGAATGAGGATCTGGTGATAATTCTAACATATTTCATAGCTGCTTATAATCTCCCCTTTATGTTAGGAAAACTAACATACATCCTCTATCTTCTTTGAGGAATCCATCTTTGTGCATCATGGTATATTCATTAATCGTATACCACACATCAAAACTATTAGATGAAATAGTTGGTTCATGACCTTGAACCAATTGAGAGGGAAGAAATAATCATAATTTATTGGTCTAATGCATATAAGTGTTATTGTATGCAACATATCATATTTCAAACCAACACATGAAACTTTGTTGTTATTAGCGATGGTTTAGCTGTTTATCGAAGACATTCAATGTCAAACCATCATCATCAAGATAACTTTCTTGATTGAACAATCTGAAAACTATGTTCTTAACTCAATTTTATTGAGCAAGCAACTTTATGAATGCCAAACTGCAGGTTAACAATGAATGTACATGTGATCATTTTATTGATGCATCTTTTCAACATATCACATGATAGGAACTGACCCATACTCACCTTTTATATTTTTCAGATTTAAGGAATTCAATCCCAACATTAGTTGGTCCAACCAATTTATCATGAGAACAAACGACATAAATAATTCTCGAAGAATCTTCTAGTTCTTCAATACATGTCTAATATTCAATATACACATCTTCGAGATGTCACAATCGTTCATATCAATTTATGAACTTTTATTCTAGTAAACTCCAAGTTTACCATGACATGTACTTTTTTCTTTAGTAAATTTCAGATTTACTATTACATGAATAAATTTCAGATTTACTACTTTAGAAGTAAATTTTGAAATAACTCTTCTCAGTTGTTCTGCCTCATCCAGAGGTGAGTTGTGATACCATCACAACAAGTACACGTTTGCATTAATAAGCTTCTCATTCCCCAGGAATGGAATATAATCGTGTCTTAAGCCTATCAAATTATGATAGACTATAACCTCTTTCAAGATTTTGCTACTTCAGAAGCAAATTGAGGCATACATATGATGTAGAGAATTTTTCTCTATTATATCTTATGATCATAATATGTGTGTAAAAATATCATCACTTTTGATGATCATAATCATATTGTCCCTTCACGCTTATATTCGTGCATTCAATCACTTGTCTCCTTTCAGACATACTATGCACTGCTGCCATGTACACCTCAAGAATAAAGTAAGTTGTCATATTTCAGACTTATCATATATTGCTACCACATTCACTTCATGAAATGGAGCATATTCAATGGGTCGAATTTCATGACTTTTCATCAAATACCTATTATTTTGCCTTAGCCATCAGAATATATCAATATGGTGCATTGAGATTCAAACTCAACGTCTTATCCATATAAAGACGTCTTAGGCATAAATCGACGGGACTTGAACCCAACATATTATCATCTCTTTTGATAATATTGTTCTTGAGAAATAAATTCAAAATATAAATGGTTCCAAACCAATTATTTTTCCTCAAATCCAACAATAATTATATTAGTAGTAGTAAAAGACAGACAACATAAGAAATTACTAACCTTGAAATTACCTTTAGATTTATAATCTCACCTTATTTGACAGAATCTCGTGTTGATAATCTAAATAAGTTAGAGAATCGAAAACTTGTGTAGCCACGTACGAACAGATCTCAATTGGTAAGAGACTTCACGCTGATAACGTGTTATAAAATAATAAAGAACAAAGAAGAAGAGTAGAGAGAATAGAGAGAGTAATTCTTATTTCTCTTGAGGGATGAAAAATCATAAGATTGTAAATATAATGAACAAAATCCCTCTATTTATAGGAAAAATTTACTCCTAGTCTGAGTAAAAGCAGATGCTTCAAATCCTAATAGATATCAAAGTAGATCTTGATAGACATTCACTATAATGTAAATACATTTATAACATAAACGAAGAAAAAGAAAAAGAAAAAAAGAAGGAAAAAACTGAAAAAAGAAAAAAAAAGAAAAGTAATAGAAAATAGAGAAAAAGAAAAAATACATGAGAGAGGCTTTGAATTGTAATTATGAAAAATTAATAGGCAAGAGGAGGTTATGAATTGTAATTAATTGAAACTAGGCTAAATAAGGTAATTAAGAGTCAATATTGGCTAAATTATGTAATTATCCCTTTTATTAATTGATGTAAAACACACGTGCAAAGCACTTGCATTGAACTAGTAAAACACACGTGCAAAGCACTTGCATTAAACTAGTAATATTAAAAGTGTAAAGACCCTTAGAAAAATAATTTGAAATTTTTGCCCTTCATTAAAATATTCTGCAATAGACAAAATAGTCTTTTCACATATTTCCTTCAATTATTATTTAATTATTTATGTAATAATTAAAATTTTAAAATCAACTAAAATTAGTTATTAAAATTTTTCTTATTATGTTAAAAGTCCTCAATGACAACCAAATTGAGTGTGGAAAGTTTCGTCCTTGCAAAGGAAAACAAGAGATTTTTTGGTAGTTTTTTTTGGCTCTTTTCTTAATTTTTTTTTCTTTTTTACTTAATTAATAAATATTTAAAATATTAAATGGTTATAATTATATATCAATATGAAAAGAGATACAAGGTAAGTTGAGTCATTTTTTACTCTAATTAAAATTAATTCATAATTATATTCTTAACCCACTTTATATCCTTTTCTATACTTCTAAATTAATTAAATTTTACCTTATATACACATTGAAGAATTTCACAATTCTTCTACAAGAAACATACTTTCCTTTTACACTGCCTTGTACTTTTCTTCTATATTACTTTATTTTTTTAGTTAGTAAATTTAAAGATTATATGAATTATACATAATCAATTGTATTCTCTTCTTTTAATAATTTCTCGTGTGATTATTGATTCTACCCTTTTAATAATTTTTCATGTTTCTCTTTCAGGTGAATATTTTAGATTGAAAGTGACTTCCTCTATTGAAGGTTGGTTTTGATTCTCTGTACTTTTTTTTTTTTTTTTTTTTAATAAGGTTTTTGAATATAACTATGTAACTATTCTTTATGTGTCCACAAGCTAGACTCCCGTGCTTCTTTCTTGGTTGAATGAAGATTTGTCCTGCTTTATTTGTTATATGTATAAATAACAAATTATACATATTAGTGATATGAACATAGACATGTACGTGATATATTATATGTTAAGAACAACATGTAGACAGATCAGTACAAGAAAAGCCTATATCTATATCCATAGCTAGATTATATGGTATAATCAATATCTATATTATTTATATTTATATTATAATCTATTAAAAGTGTGAATACCCATAGAAAAGTGATTTGAATTTTTTGCCTGTCATTAAAAGACTCTCCTTGAACAAAACTATCTTTTCACTATTTTCTTCAATTTATTATTTAATGTTTTCTATTATATTAACTATACTTCCTAAGATATATGAGACTCCTAAAATATATGGAAGAAAAATTAATTACTCTCTCCGTTTAAAAAAGAATGATCTACTTTGACTTGGCACAACGATTAAGAAAATAAAGAAGACTTTTGAATCTTGTGGCCTTAAATTAAAGTTGTGTCAAATGTACCAAAATTTCCTTTAATCTTGTGGTCCTAAACATGCCATGTGGAAAGTTGAAATTAAAATATTTCCAAAAAAGGAAAGGGGTCATTCTTTTTGAAACGGAGGGAGTAATATTTTCCTTTCTATTGTTCAATTAGAAAAATACTCTTAAAATAAGACTATATTATTAAGGAGATACTTTTATAAATATTGAGATACACGTTAAACTAGAGAATACACTGATTTGCCTATTGGGAGAATATGATTGATGCTCATCTAACTTGATTCAATTACATGTCTAGATTGGTGGATGCTTAATTTTCTAACCCTGAACTTCACTGTTTTTGTAAGCATAATAGAATTCAACGTATGTGTATATATATCTTCTTTGTTTTCATTCAAGTCATTCTTTAGGGTCAAATTTTTTGCTCAGACAAGAATTAGTTTGATCAAAATTGAAGCTTTATGATCACTATTATATTATTTTTTAATAGTTTCCAAGTCGTAGATGAATGTCGGTTGGCTTTGAAGAATTTCTTGTGTAAAGGTTAGATTTAATTGTATTATTTTGATATCTTTATTATCTTATTGTTTTATTTTAATTTATAGATGTTAGATGAATACCGGTCGGCTTTGAGAATTTTTTTAGGTAAAAGTTAGGTTTAATTGTATTATCGTAATATCTCTATTAGTTTATTATTTTGTAGTAGTTTATAGTTTGTAGATGAATGTCGATCGACTTTGAGGAATTTTTGTGTGTAAAATTTAAGTTTAATTGTATTGTTTTGATCTCTCTTTTATCGTATTATTTTATTGTAGTTTATAGGTGATAGATAAATGTTGCTCGGCTTTGAGGAATATTTTTAGGTAAAGGTTAAGTTTAATTGTATTATTTTGATATCTCTGCTTTGAGAATTTTTTTAATGTAAAAGTTATGTTTAGTTGTATTATTTTGATATCTCTAGTATCGTATTATTTTGTTAAAATTTATAGGTGGTAAATGAGTGTCAGAAGACTTTAAGAAATTTTTTGTGTGTAAAGATTAAATTTAATTCTATTATTTTTATGTCTCTATCATTGTATTACTTTGTTGTAGTTTACAAATCGTAGATGAATGCCGAACGACTTTTAAAAATATTTTTGGTAAAAATTAGGTTTAAGATATTAATTTTAATTATTATATCCATTTTTATTATGTAAGCAAATATCTTATTTAGTGTAATATTTAAACTCATTAAAGTGAAGTACACGCGCAAGGCGCGTACACCTAAACTAGTTTGATCAAATATTTAATCGTCCATTGCTTTTAAGTGCGCCCTCGTCAATTAATTGTAATATTGGACAGTTGTGAATCGTAAGGTATGAAAATAAATTAATTTTATAATCCGTAAAATATTTTTATTTTCAAATATCACAATTGTTACCTCAAGTTACCTACTATTAGCCCCCTTGTCCATACAATTTTTTTCACTTTTTCTTTTGGAAAAATTTCTGAAAACAACATTTGATTATAAAGTTTAACTAATTTTTTGAAAAATTCTTTCCTCACATATGAGTTGGCGGCAAGTAAGTTGCTCTCTGTCGACATGCTTGCTCTGTCATTTTATTATACTAGTTTAATTGTATGCGTCTCGCGCGTATATCTCACTTTAATGAGTTTAAAAAGCGGCTGAAAAAAAATGTTTTTGAAAGTGCTGAACTTATTTTAAAAATAAGCAATTAAGTGTTTGTATAAAAATGCTGAAACTGAAAAAAAGTTATTGATGTGTTTGGTAAATAATGCTTTTAAGCACTTTTTTTTAAATGACTGAAATACCCTTATAGCTGTTAATAATATATAGAGTTGATTATTATTAATTTTTATTGCTAAAATGATTCAAATTAAAATTAATATATATTTTAATATATATATATACATATATATATATATATATAAAAAAAAAATATTTTCATGAATGACTAATTTGTGCGCTAAAAATATTTTTTTTAAGAGATTGAAATGAGACTCTTTGAAAAGATTGCTTCGTATCATTAAGGTGCAATTTACGACACTTTCATTTTCTTATTAAACTGGACTTGTTGCGTTTAACCTTCCAAGATAATATTAATATATATGTCGAGCTTATCATTAAGCAATATATATATGTTATTAATCATTATAATTACATTAATAGATAAATAGTTTCATACAAAAAGTTAGTAATGTGGCTAGAGTTAAGTTCGCCATAAATGCAAAAAGTGAAAATATTCAATTAGTATAAACATTAAGCATTAAAAATATCATTAGCAATCATATCATGAAGCCAAACCCAATGTACATTACTTTCCTCACTCACATTTTCGCCCTCTATATTGTTAGTCGTTGAAGTTGTGCCTACATCAAAATCAACCGATGGAATATATCTTTCATTCTCATCCGTTTGAAATGCATTATCTACGTTGCACTTCTTTCTAATGTAATTATGAATGGCCATAGTAGCAATTACGATATCCATTTGTGTGTCAATGTTATAGTAAGGCATGTCGCGCAAAATAGACCACTTTGCTTTCCATACACCAAATGTGTATCCTACTATGTTTCTACAAGAAGAATGCAAATAATTAAAATTTTCAATGCATCCGTTCGGCTCCTGCAATTGTCGTGTTGCACCACGTCGAAAGTCAGAAAGGTGATACCTCACATTATCTCCTCTGTAAGGAGTCATGTATCCCTTCGTGTGTGAATATCCAAAATCAACTAGATAATGTTTATTTTTCAATGGATGTGGAAAGTTGAGTTCTTATCTACGAAGAGTCTCACGAAATATACGATTGTCATGAGCCGATCCTTCCCATCCAGCCAATGCAAATGTAAAACACATGTTGAAATCTACAACGACAAGAATATTTTGAATCGGATAGCCTTTACGACCAATATACGAAATTTCTTGACCTTGCGGCAATCTAGCTTTAACATGTGTGCTATCAAGTGCCCCAATGCAATCCTACAAGTATACACATATATAAATTTAAGTTAAGAAAATAATCAAGAGAGAAATTAAATATTAAGTATTATAAAGTATATATTTGGAGAAAGTGTAACTTACTTTAAAGAAGGGAAAATATCGCTCGTCACATGGCTTGTGAGATCCTACACCATCATTATAATTTAAATGTGGTCTAATGATATCTCTTGCAAACTTAGAAACAACATTTAAAACACTATGAAAGTGTCTATGAACCATCTCTCTAGAATGTCGAAAGATTTCTTGTATCATTCGATTTCCCGCTCCATGTGCACAAACCATCAAAAACATTTCGTGTGTAGAAATTCCACAAGTGGCTTTAAGCCCATATTTTTCGATTAAGTCATTGGATAAATCAATAAACACGGCTTTCTTCAATCAAAAATTTTCATAACAAGAAGTTTCATTTCCTCGTAATATCTCTTGAATAAATATATGTCCGGAGCGCTTTGATGTACGATAAGGTTTCTTACATAAGTACTTTTCACAATACGTCAAAACATATTTACCTGCTAGTTGACACAAAGTCATCCACTCCTCGTCTTGGTCTTGGCAAAATTTTTCTAATTCTTTATCTTCTTCATCATCAAATAAGCCACTTAAATCAGGAGATATGCTAATATCCAAACTCTCCATTTAACTGAAAAGCAAAAAATGCTCACATCAGTAGAGTAATGGAGTGTAAGAATCCCAAATCTGCATATTAGTAAGAGTATGATATATCAACATATTTTAATTTATAAGTGCACTATGAATCTATGTAATTCATATCTCACTGCATATTCTTCATCTAGTAAGTGAAAAATAACAGAACATACATATGTATAAAATACACAAACATACAATAATACAAATAAAGTCAACTCAGTTTTAAAAAGGTTTTTAATCATACAACCATAGCTTATTAAGTTCACGCGTACAACCATAATAACAAACATCAAACAACAAAAGTACTAAAATCAACCGAATACATCCTTCACTCTTTCTTCTTAAGGAGGTATAACTGATAGTTATATGCCAACCAAGACTTCCGAGCATCATCACTAGTCATCTTAAGAAATATTTGATGGACGTCTTTCTTTAGAAACAAATTCACTGCATAGTTGTAGATTTCAGACGGGATAACAATTTCGGGAAAACTTGCCAAAAAGTCCATACACTTGTCAATGGTGGGATCCTTTGCCGCATGAGATGTAGCAGTACTTTTGCTTGACATTAACTCAACTATAGAGTGTAGTTCCTCTCTAGCAGATTTTGTCTTACTCTTTTTTACTCGACTGCTAGATCCTATATCATCAGTTGAAAGTTGTCTTTTTAATGATGATTTGGGAAACATAGGAGAATTCATATCGTGTGCGTCATCACTTTCATCACTTCCTTCATCATTGAGATTAATGTAGTGTTCTTGGTCAAAATCATCAAAATCATTTATTTTTTCTTTGCTCAAATCTACTTCAATTTTAGAAAATGTTCTTGATTGGCGGAGCATGCTCTTTCTCCCGTAGCAAAAATATCCGAAAATAATGCATCATAGCAATAACGTATAAGAGAAAGATCCATGTTCCTAAACATCTTATATCGGTGATCTATCTGAAAAAAAAAGTTAAGTAAATTAAATAATAAGACAAACAACAAAGAAATAAAGAATAACGCGACAGACGTACCTTAATCTTTTGGCTCCACCAATCGTCATCTGCAATGATTGTATTTTTTGTGGCATCCAACCTAAACCTGTATTCTCTCTCATCAACTGGTTAAAAAAAGCCCAGTCCTGTTTCATGTTATCTCACTTATTTTTCAACTGTGTTTTAGTATATTTTCTTCCCATCCTATTATAGAACGCATCACCCAAATTTTTCCATCCATCTTTATTCAAATGAGTGTTCGGTCTATTTCCTTTTCTAAGTTCTCTTTCACACAACTCAATAAAAACAATATGAGCATCATATTCCCACTTAGCGTTACTTCATACCAGATTAGAATTCGACATGATGGAATATAAATGATCTGAAGATGAAATATAAATGTCAATTGCCACACATCTTTAATAGTTTTGTCATATATGTTATTACAAACTTGTACAAAAGAGAAGGCAGGGGTAGCAGTGCAGAAAGAGAAGGCAGAGATAGCTGAACAAAGGAATACAAAATCCAAGCAGACCAAGCACTTTGTTTCTTTGGTAGAAGAGAAAGTTTTCTGCAGCATGTGTCTCTAAACAGAGTCTCTCAAAATTAAAAAAAATTCCTTTCCATTAGTTTTTAACATTGTAACATACTTTATTTTTTAGATTAAGATATATCCCACCTTATTATCTGCCTGTTCTATTAAGAAATATGTTAGTATTGTCAGTACTATTATCATCATAAGATATGTTAGCATGTTAATTTGGTGCTACTATCATCATAATGTTCTATAAGGGTACCATAGAGTGATCATCAATCTAAAGTAGGAATTTGCTCACTTAGCACATATGTTGTTTAAGAATATATATAAATTTGTCTTTTATTAACATATATAATAAAAGATGATTCAAGAATGTAATTTAACAATAATGGTGTATATAATTAAAACTCGTGGTTTAAGTAATTAGTTCACTAATTATGTCGAGAATTTTGTTATTTTTTCTTTTTTAGGTTCTTGGACAAGGCTTGCATTAAAATGCAAGATGGAAATACCACAAAAGAGATTAGTAATGGAGAATTTGCACAGTAACACAAGTAGAGCAAGTGAAGATCCTAATTTCAATACCATTTTAGCACAACTTCAAACATTTTCAGTCCAACAAGGAAGTGCCATGAGCACTAAACTAACTAAAAACTTCCATATCCCTCCAGCTTCCCTTTAATCAATCCCTTACATAATGTTGATCTTCATTGTCCCTTCTATTATATTCTTTTGGGTCGGGTATGAACATGGACTATAGTCCACACTCCACAATAGCACTCAAACATCAAAATGGCGGTAGTAAGCTAAAATTATTCACACCCTTTAAACCATCAAACCCCTCTCTTTCCTCCCACCCCCAACTCATCTTCAACTCAATTTAAATCATAAAACACACAATTGGAGTTTTTAAATTATCACTGGAGATTAATCTGTCTAAATACGGGCTTGCATCTCTAGTTGAACAACAATTCTTTCAGAAATGCAACAATTACAGATTTGTCTATTAGTAAAAGGAGATGAAAAATCAAAAATAAAGAAAAAGACGTAAAAAATTAGAGCACTTACCACAGAATCTTAAAGGAAATGCAACAATTTGAGAGACAATCTAGAACAAGGTATGTTGGTTTTTTCTTAGAGAAATGAAAGCGTGGAATTGGAAGTGTACTGAAGGTAAGAAAAGGAGAATTAGGGCAAGGGTAAAACTGGAATAACTTATAATTACAAGGGATAGGATGATAATTTTGTCAGTCAACTTAAAATTCTGAAAAAATAAGCATCTATTAGGTTGCTTATTGATTTGGCTTAAAAAAAAAAAGAAGCTAAAATCAACTTATTTTAAGCAACTTAAAATTTTGCCAAACACCAATATAAACAAAAAAGTGCTTATAAGTTGTTTTGACCAACTTATAAGCACTTTCAAACACCCTCTAAATAGGATATTTGTTTAAATAATAAACATGAATACAATAATTAAATTCAATATCTGTTGAATATGTAAAGATGGAAAAACTATTTATTAAACCTAACATTTACCACTAATATTTCTAAAAGCCAATCGACATTTATCTAACAACTGTAAACAATAATAAAACAATACAATGATAGAGTCATCAAAATAATATAATTAAATATAATCCTTACACACAAAAATTTCTTCAAAACCGTCCGACACTCATCGATCACCTGTAAATTATAACAAAATAATGCGATATCAAAATAATATAAATAAACCTAACCTTTACATAAAAAAAAATTTCTCAAAAGAGAGATATTAAAGCAATACAAATAAACCTAAACTATACCTAAAACAATTTTCCAAAGCCGACTAACATTTATCCCACCACCTGTAAATTACAACAAAATAGTACGATAAAAAAGATATCAAAACAATACAATTAAACTTAAAGTTTACACAATTTTTTTTCAAAGTCGATCGACATTCATCTACGAAATGTAAACTACCACAAAATAATAAACTAATAGAGATACTAAGACAATACAATTAAAGTTAACCTTTACCTAAAAAAATTCCTCAAAGTCAGACCGACATTCATCAACCATCTGTAAATTAAAATAAAACAATAAGATAATAAAGATATCAAAATAATACAATTAAACCTAATCTTTACACAAGAAATTCTTCAAAGCCTACCGATATTCATCTACAGCCTGTAAACTACAACAAAACAATACAATAGTGATCACAATGCTTCGATTTTGATGAAAATAATTCTCGTTTGAGCGAAAACTTTGGCCCTAGAGAATGACTTGAATGAAAACAAAGAAGATACACATATACATGCACGTTGAATTCTATTTTCATGACCTCATGGATACACTACATTCAAAACGACATTGAAAGTTATTAACATGTTCAAAAGTTACATCGTACACACTTCTCCTTCCATAAAAATTTAATTATAAACACACAAATTAAATATATAGAAAATAATCACACAAAGCAGGCTAGCCACAAAAATACTTCAAACGATGAACTTAGATTGATGTTACAAAAGAAACTCCAAAGTGCAAAAGATATAATGTAATTAAATTAAAAAGAAAAGAGCCTCACACTACAAAAAAAGGATTCATAAATTAAAAATAAAATGACTTTCTACTCCTATAATCTCACGTACAATAATTTTTATGTAGTAGTAGCCTAGTAGGGAACTTTGTTCCCAAAATAATGATGTTTTTTCGTAAAGAAAAAGAATATTATTTTACCAAGATATTTACCAAATGGTGTCACGTAAACTATAATCTCACGTACAATAATTTTTATGGTAGTTTTTGTTTTTCCAAGAAATATAGTACTATCTACTGTACAACATAAAACTTATGTAGTATTATTCTTTAATTTAACGTGCATCTCAATATTTATAAAAGTATTTCCTTAATAAATTTCTCAATATTTATAGAAGTATTTCCTTAATAAAGTTTAATTTTAGGAGTATTTTTCTAGTTGAACAATAGAAAGAAAAATATTAATTAATTCTCCTTCCATATATTTTAGGAATCCCATTTATTTTAGGAGGTTTAGTTAATATAATAAAAATAATTAAATAATAAATTTAAAAAAATAATAAAAAGATGGTTTCATCTAAAGAAGAGTATTTTAATGAAGGGGAAAAAGTTCAAATCACTTTTTTAAGGGTCTTCACGCTTTCAATATATTATAGATATAAGTTATAGATATAGATTACTCTTAATTAATTATTATAAATTATTTATGCATTAGAAAGTTAATAATATTTAACAAAAAAATAAAATAATTATTTATGACATGTCTGCTTCAGTTTCTTAAATCATAATTTTAATTTATCACCCCTAGTTAATTATTATAAGTCATCTAAATATTAAGAAATTAATAATATTTAAGAACTAAAATAAAATAGACATAAAGTGATAACTTAATTTTTGAAGTTTTAAATTAACTTGACGTCTTATATGGAATCCATTTAAATTTTTTTCACAAGTATTTTTATAGTTTTTTTTGTTATATCACTTCTAATTAGTTATAATGAGTAATTTATGACATGTCTGCTTCGCTGTTTCAATCGTAATTTTCCTATATCATCCTTAATTAGTTATTATAGGTCATCTAAGCATTAGAAAATTAATAATATTTCATAAAAATGTAAAATAGAGACAAAAATGATAAGTTAACTCTTGAAGTTTTAAATTAATTTGACGACTTATATGGGATCCACTTAATTTTTTTCACAAGTACTTTTTATAGTAATTTTACTATATAACTTCTAATTAGTTATTATAAGTCATTTTAAGTATTTGATAATAAATAATATTTAATAAAAAAATAAAATATATACAAAATAATAATTTAAAAATGGTTGGATTAAGTACTTTGCAATAGTCATATTAGTGTAAAAAGGGGAGTATGGTCGTAGTATACTTATTGAGATCTAAATGATTGGATTCACACAAGAAATTAAATACATAATTATGAGTTAAGATCTAAATGATCAAAATTTTAATTTTTAGTCGGTACAAATAAATGAAGCATGAAATAAGTAAACAAGAAAATGAAATTTTAATCTTCGCCTTACTACTTTTTCATTTCAGTTTACGTGACACCATTTGACTAAGCATAGAGTAAAAAAACAAAATTCTATTTTGAAATATGTGGTATAAATAAATCTTAAATTTTGTGTGATTATACAACATTTCATTAAAAAATAAAATAATACTTGTAAAAATAAATTATTTCTAAAAATAAGAAAAAACATTTTTTTAAATATATTAAAAGTAAAAAATTGTCATATTTAAAAAAATAAAAAGATATAAATATTGAGTCCATGCTTAACTCGGGCGATATACCACTAGTGATAATGATATGTGTTCTTATACAAAACTTATTAATAACTTAATTAATTGACTAGATGAGGATGCCCGTGCAACCACGGGCCTGACGCTATAGCTTATGATCTTACATGAATGAATAAAATAAGCCCGAAGCTATAGCGTATGAGCTCACATGAATAATAGTCTAATCAGCCAAGCTTATTTTTTTCAAAAGTGCTTATTTTTTAAAATGTTTATTTAGTCAATTTTTTTAAGAAAATAAGTATTTTTAAGAAGTTTAAAAAATAATTTCTCATAAGCTAAAATAAGAGCGTTCTCCTTAAACACTTATTTGAAAAGCACTTTTGAAAAAAAAAAATACAGTTTAAGGCATTTAAAAAAAAATTTGATCTAACACTAATTGCAAAGAACTTTTGAAAAAAATACACTTAAAGACATTTTTAAAAATATTTGAACTAACACTAATTGCTGCTCAAAAATATTTTTTAAATTTTTTTGATCAAACAAAAATATCTTAGAAAAAATAATTTTTCATAAGCTAAAATAAGAACGTTCTCCTTAAACGCCTATTTGAAAAGCACTTTTTAAAAAAAGTTTGACCTAAAACTAATTGTTGCTCAAAATATTTTTTTAATTTATTGATCAAACAAAAATTACTTTTCACCAAACATATTTTTTTTTAAAAATATTTTACAAAATAGGCTAATTTTAAGAATTTGACCAAACAATATTTAGAGACAGTAGATAAACAAAGTTAATTTAATCCACTGATAGTCAATCCAATTAATTCAGCTATTAAGAAGATGGAAAACATACTTTACCACTCAGTATTTTACTTAACTCAGAGATTTAGGTGCAAAATTCAAATCACCAAAAATAAATAAATAAAATTACGATAGTTGATTTTGCATGTTGGAGATTCTTCACATTTTTTGTCACCTTCTCATGAAGATGTACGTGGAAGTTATAACTCAAACATCTCTAGCTAGTTGAGAAAATTGAATGAAAGGTGTCTTTTAAGTCTTGAATGAAGGATTGATGACACTGACCAACTTAAAGAGTCAAACATAATTAGGAAGCTTGATTAAGTTAATTATGAACTTGATTAATATTTTCAAAACTTTCTAATCTTTTCAAAAATACAAATCAACCTAACCCACACCCCTCTTCAATCCAAATCATCGACCGTCTCTCTTCTCTCTCTCGACAGCTTCTCTCAACCAACAGTTCTGCAAATTTCTCCTTTCAATTCCGGGCGACTTCAACCTCGATGATAAATAGTTGGGCTTCGAGTTTCTTTTTGACTTCAACTGTCAATCGACGTGACAACCTTTCTCTCTGGCCACAACAACTTCGAATTCTTTATCGTTCCTTTTCTTCTTTCACAGGTAAAAAATTATGGTCTTTTTAGTTTTGAAGAAAATGAGGAACTTGAGCCAACTTCTCTTATAGTATTGGTTAACAATTTTAATATTTGTTGCTTTAATTTGAAATGCGGTCTGAATAAAATCCTAATTTCTGGTATTTCTTCTTTTCTTTTCTCTTTTGTTGTTTGATTTCAAAGTTTAATTTGTTGCGCTCATTACTGGGTTGATTTGTTCTTGTTATTGGAAAAAATGGTGATATTGTTGTTATTCCGTTGAGCAAAATCATTCTACTATTTTTTTCTCCAATAGATTATCCATCCGGTGCAATATATTAACCATCTGATGCAACAAATTTAGTATATGATAAAACAGATAAACCATCTGATACAACAAGACAACCATTAGATTAAATTTTTGATGCAACAAATTAACCATCTGATGCAACAGATTAATCATCTGATACAACAGAGGAACCATCGGACAAAAAATCTGATGCAACAGATTTAACATATGATACAACAGTTTAACCATCTGATGCAATAGATTGAGCATATGTTGCAATAGATTAACCATCTAATGCAACAGATTTACTATCGGATACAACAGAGGAACCATCGAATTAAAAATCTGACGCAACAGATTAACCATCTGATACAATGGAGGAACCATCGAATTAAAGATATGATGCAACAGATGAACCTCCTGTTAGATAAAATTCTATCAACTCTTCCAACAGAATATGTCCAAGACTTGATTTTTCCAACTGATCATTTATCTGTCGCAACATATGACCCTTTTGTTGGAAGAAATCTAAACAATATTGACCGTTGATAACTGTTCCAACAGATCACTTATATGTTGCAACAGATGTATGACCTATTGTACAAACCATTCCTATTTCTCAATAGATGATTGATATATTTTATTACTCAGTTGTTGCTACATGTTAGTAACTATTCCAATAGATCACTCATATGTTGCAACAAATATGTGCTTTGTTGCACAAACCATTCATCTTTCTCAATAAATGAGTGATATATTTTGTATTGTCACAACAGATTACTTATCCGTTGCAACAGGTTATTTAACTATTCCAATAGATCACTCATATATTGCAACAGATGTGTGATCTGTTGCACAGATCATTCACCTGTCTTAAAAGATGAGTGATATGTTTTGATAGATTTTGTATTATTGCAACAGATTACTCATTCATTGCAACAGGTTAGTTATTTAGTGTAACAGATAACCTACCTTGTGCAACAGATGTGTGATTTGTTGCAACTGATATTTTACTATTTTGCATGTTAGATTTACTGTTATCCTTTTTAATAATGCATTAGTCAACTATAATATATTTTATTATGTTTCTGTCAATTTTGGATAATATGGCTCCCAAAAGAACATAAACCGAATCAAGTTCAAGTAAAGAAACAAGTGAAGCAGCTAGGCTATATGCACCACTCTATGAGTTTGCTTTACAAGCGTTATCTCAATCGGGAGCAGAATATAATGAACACAGGGAGGAGAAATGTTTCAAAAGAGATGATCCAAATGCTAATAGCCCTTTCATCGAAGAGTTGGTCAAAACCTTCATCATTGATTATTATCCTGTGAGAATGCAATGCGATGTGCCACAAATTTAATGGGTTATTTCGTGGTTAAGTCAGCCATGGGAAAATCTTTCGACGCCTTTAGAAAAATACTTTAATAACAAAAATTGAATGCTTATTTCAGGGACAACTGCTTTGGGAAATATCTTGATTTGCCGGAGGACAACAATGCTCATTTTCAAATGAAAATGGTATATAAACTTCTCAAGCGTAGGTTTATGTATGAAAACAAAAATAAGATGGATGAGGTGTGGATAAATTACTGTGGCATGCCTGTTTGTTTTGGTTGGAAGGAGTTTGCCATAGTTACTAGACTAAAATATTATCCTCCTTCTCCTTCTCATGTTATACCTATTCTAACCCAAAAAAGCACCTGCACACCCAAAAAGGCAAAGGCAAGTCGTGTGATTGTGATAACCTGGTGTCCATTGTTGGTCCAAGCTTTAAAAATAAAAATTCGATAGAAGCGTTGAAAGGTAAAAAAATTTCAAAGAAGTACAAACAATCATTATACTTGGTTTGATTTGTACATAATATTCTTTAGGTGAAAGACGTTAACAACAACATAAGAGTTGGTTTAATAAAGCTCTCCGAGGATCTTGAGACATTTAACAACTATCCTTGGGTTATGAAAGGTTCAAAATGACTATCAAATATTTGTTGACTCTGTTAGCGCCAAAGACAGTCAACTTATATGGCTTTTCATGGACTTTCATGGTAAATGTTTCTTTCTTTTATTATGATATCATTCATTTTTTTACTCAATAACGGTTTTGATTTATTTGTGTTATTTTATAGGCTTGGACATTTGAAGCCATTCTTTATTTGAGACAACAATTGAACTACTAGGAAGAAGTTTCCTATCCAAGAATCTTGATATGGTTGTCGGCCAAAACTAATAAAAATGTAAAATTTTTTGATCTCTTCAACCCCCCGAAGGATGCAGTAAGTATAATTATAATTAATTTTTTATTTTAATTAATGATTTTTTTAAATGGTCTAATCATCATTCTAATATATGTAATGATTTATGTTAGATTATGCATCCGTCGCTAGTTCCGACCAATCTAGAGTTGAAGATACATTTTTTTCTTACTTTACGATTTGTGCAAACTTTATTGGACCCTAAGGTCATTGACAGGATAAAAATGGAATTGTTTGGAGCAACAACCATTACAAGAAAAATAATTTTGGAGGGTGGGCTTGTTGTTGTTGATGGTCTTAGTGGTGATGGAGCTGTTGGTGGTGGTAGTGGTGCTGCTATTGGTGCTAATGATGCTCCTCTTACAGTATTTAAAATAAACCATTATGAGTATGATCATACTTGTTATACAGATTTTGCCTCTTCTAGTAAATGTTCTAGATGCAAATGTCAAGACTGCAAGGCGAAACATGATGTGGTGGTTAATGCTACTAATGCATTAAATGCTTCTATAAACGAATTGACATGTAAGAGGGGTTTCATTCCATCAAAGAAGATTTTATATCCATCTACTCCATTAGATATTAAGGCTAAGAGGAGAAGGAAAGTAAAATCCAAGGCATTATCAAGCATTCAAAAAGCGAAATTGCATCTCCTCTGTCCGTATTTTGCATTGAGCAATGTACAATGGCCAAAGAAGAGCAGCACGAGCTGAAGAAGGTGAATATATATATCTGTTTTGACTAACAAATAGACACATATATGTTTCAATATATGACACATTTGCTGAAAATTATCAAATAGATAATACATCTGTTGCAACAGTTGACTAACTTGTTGCATCAGATAAAGTATCTGTAGCAACATATGTCTAATTTGTTTTATCAAATTAAACAACTCTTCGTACTGCTTTTATTTTTACCAACAGATAAACTATATGCTGCAACAGATGAGTCATATATTGCAGATAGTTCATCCATTGGAAATTATCATACAGGTCTTCCTCATGTAGAAATTTATCCCAACAGTTAATTCATATGTTACAATAGAAATATAATCTGTTTGGGATATTTAAAATAAGAGGAAGACCTGTTTGATTTGCTACAACAGATGAGTTATCCTTTTTCATTTTGTTGTATCCCCGTGATTAGCATTGACCAATTCTGGCTTTCTAGGTGGATGTAGAAGCTACTGCTGAAGAGCATTGACAATATGCTACTGCTTTTATGGAAATATGGAGAACAAAAAGCGCATAAATTGTACGTAAGCGACAATAAAGATCCATGACGACCAAAGCGGAATTCCATTGCACCAGATGAAGAACAACTTGTCCATATTGAGTGGATCTTTACAGCTTGAGTCTGTCAAAGTAATAACCTCACTCCTCCATAGGAATTCTTGTCATCAATACTTAAATTGTTGATGTATTTATTGAGATCTGTACCCATAACAATTTTTTACATTTCATTTATTCGTTGATTTATTTCAGCTAATTTTTGAAGTCTTCGATTTATTTTATTTTGTCTATGAATTTTATTTTTTCCTTAGATTTGAACTTATTAATTGAAATAGAATATTAGATTCAAATATTGCAACAGATAATGTATCTATTGCAATAGATGACACATCTGTTGAAAAATATCAAATAGATTTAGACATTTATTACAACAGGTAGGTAATCTATTGAAAATTATCAAACAAGTCTTCCCATTATTGCAACAGATAGACTTAGATAAAAATATCGACATAATACAACAAATGGCCAACTTATTGCAACAGATAAACTATATCTCAGAACAAGTAGAATATCTGTTACAACAGATGGACAATCTGTTGCATTATAAAAATTCAACTTTCATTAGACATAAAAAATTGCCACTATATGTAAAAAAAGTAAAAGTAACTTGAAATAAAAAAGGCGGAACCCATCGAGAATGTGCAGTTTAAAAACCTAAAATAAAATAGGCATCAAGTAGACAGTGTTCATTTTAAACACGTAAAATAAAATAGGCATAAAATGTGTCAGTTTGTCCATTTTTGCCCCGTTGGCTGCTCACGTGTAATTCACGCAGCGAAGGCTCGTTGAACCCCTATTTTTGCTGATTTAGCCCCCAACAGTTATTTTTTTCTCATTGTCTTATATATTCATCTTCTTCCTAAAATTTAACCCTAAATTTCTAAAGCTTCTTTTTCTTCTTCATCCTTTTTTCTCTATCCAAATTCATCTCGATTGTTTGTATTTTTTTTATTTTTTCTAACTGAGCTTGACAATTCTGAGCTCATCTTGCACTATTTTTTGTGACAAAGATTTTCGATATTGTAAGTGCGATCATGAAGATCTATTGAAGACTTGTCGGACTCAACAAAATCCAGGTCGTAGGTTTTTTACTTGTAAGATTTCAAAGGTAATATTTTTTTATTTAATTAGTTGATTAATTATTGATTTGACATTATTTTGTAATTGTGTTCTTGTTTTTGTAAAAATTGGGTGGATGCGATTACTTTGATTGGTATGAAGAGCGACACCCTTCACAAGCAAATCGTATAATCTGGGGTTTGTTGAAGAACGTCAAGGCTTCTAAAGAGAAACAAAATTGAGTAAGAAGATACTACATTATTGCTGTTATTGCTATTGGTTTGGTGGTGTTGGAAACATGGATATTCAAGCCTAATTGCTGAAATTTTCATGGTGGTGTATTTGCTACAGGTTTGGTGTTGTCAATCACATCGATATTCAAGCGTAATTGTTGGAAAATATCAAACAGATTCAGACATATATTGCAAAATTTAGGTCATATATTGGAAATTATCAAACAGGTCTTCCCACTATTGCAACAGATTAGAGTTAGATTAGATAGAAATAACATCGGCATAATGCAACAGATGACCAACCTATTGCAACAGATAAAATATCTGCCAGAATAGATAGAATATATTTTACAATAGATTGACAATCTATTGCATTATAAAAAGCTCAACTTTCATCAGAAAAAAATTATTGTCACTACATGTACATGTAATGTAAAGTGAAGTGTGACTTGAAATAAAAAATTGTTATTTCACAGGCTTTTCTTTATACACAGGTTCCAAGCGTCCAATTAGTACGCCATAAGCCCAGACCTCTTGCAGGTTTGCCACAGTGTTGTCGCATAGAAAGGTCATTGGCTCAGCCATTTCTGTGTCGGTCAGTAAGCATTCAATGTGTGCAAGAGCGTATGAGTCGCACACAAAATTGGTATCAGTTTTTGGAAGGTTCATGCCCTTGTTTCGACTTTCAAAATCCCATGATTTCTTCATCAACACTTCCTCTGAAAAATGATACATCAATTTACTCTGCCTCAATAAGATGGGAAACAGGTCCATCAGTGGCTTCACGCAAATAAAAAAATTGACCTCGTCGATGGCTGGTTCATGGTAGTCATAAATATTTATCTTTCCCTCCTCGAATAGTATCTCAACAACCCGATAATGTATGCCTTCCACGCTCATGACTGCAAGAATCCTCTTTGCCTTGGTTCAGCTCTTGCCATGTGGATTTGGCCTTTTCCCTCTAACATATTTTATTATTTCTTCTTCATCGCAGTCCAATATAGAAATTAACGAATCAAATCCCACGCCACAGGATGATGCTAGATCATTGAGTTTATCGTACTTATATTTGATCATCTTGTAGAAGTCGAGGTCTATTATCCTCTCGACAATGTCATAAGCTTTCGGGTATGCAATTGCCTTTTCCTTATGAGGCAGAGAATTACGTCAACATACTGTGATATAAGAAGTCAATTTTAAATAAATTAGTAATTGTAAAGATGCAACGGATGGTCCATCTATAGCATAGGGTTCTCTAAATCAATAATCCAATGCAACTTGTGCAACAAATGGATAATAAGTTGCAACAGAACCACTACCAGTTACATCAAAATACCAGTTATTGCAATAGATTTCACATCTGTTGCATAGATTCTTCTTCATGGAGTAGATTAGAAGGCTAGGTTAGGAAAGTAAATTTACCTGGTCCTCTTACCGCATACGTATATCTGTCATAATCTGGAAGTCTTGTGGGAAAAGAAAGGCCTGGGGTAATCTGGTGAGCTTCGCTTGGCATTCTTGGCCCGTCGTAGATCTCTCTCTTTTTTGGTGCCAAGTTTCACGTATATGTCGACCTTCTTCAATGTCCCATGAACTTTAGTATTTTTTGATTTCCAAATGAAGAGTATTTCACTAATTTCTCTTTTTTTCTCCTAACCTCCACTGTAGGAGTGTATGGCTTCCTCACTTTCTTGGATGGTATGACACCCCTTTTGAATTTGAATTCCTCGATAGCTTTAGTGATAGGCTCTACCCTTTCAAAGGGTTTATCCTGGCTGTCCTTACACCCTTTGCATTTGCAATGAGAACACGAGGGTAAAAAGTGGTGAGAGAGATCGGTGTAAGGGTGAGAGGGACATCTGTAAGAGTGAGGGGGACCTGTGAAAGGGGTGTTTTCAAACATATTTATTTTTTCTTGAGCATCAACATAATCATCATCATGAGTGGTAGCAGTATTAGCATGCCTGGCACCAACACCAACAACTCCACCAAAAGATCAACCGGATCTGCCTCACTAGGTTGGTCATGAAGAGCCTTAACATTAGGCTGACCTTGCTTAACTTCTCTTCTTATGGCTGTTTCTCCAGCCAATTCCTTCTTTATTAACTCTACCATTGGGTCTGCTATAGTATCAAAATGACCTAGAGTAATAAAAGAAGTCATCTCCAACACCTGCTTAGTAGGCACGATCCATGAATGCACAACCTATAAAAAAGATAGATACATTTAAATTATATAATATAATAATTTTTACTTGGGTTACATGTTAACACAGATAACTTATGCAATAGGTGATCTGTATGTCACAACAGATTAATAATTTGTTTCAATATATTAATAATATGTTGCATCAGATTACACATCTATTGCATAGTTTGCAGTAGAGAGTTAAAATCTGTTTGTGTCAGGTTCAGAGAACCAGAGCAACAGATGGATAATGTGATGCAAAATATCAATCATCTGTCACAGCAGATTACCAATCCATTACACCAGTTGGCATAAGATGGGTAATCTTTTGGGTTACATATTATACAACAGATGATCTGTATGTCATAACAGATTAATAATATGTTACATCAGATTACCCATCTATTGCATAATTTGTAGTAGATGGTTAATCTATTAAGAGTTAGGTTCATAGAACCAAAGAAATAAATGGGTAATCTGATACAAGATATCAATCGTCTGTCACAACAAATTACCCATCTGTTGCACCAGTTGGCATAATACGGGTAATCTTTCACAACAGATGTCCTATCTGTTGCACCAGATATAACATCTGTTCAATATCTTTCATTGAGTCAAATTATTTTACTTGAAGAAGACGTACTGCATCATCCAGAGGGTTAAAGAGATCAGCCTCCTTAATTCTTGTGTTGTTCTTTGTAGTCAACCACCTAAACATCCTTGAATGAGAAACCTCATCAAGTTAATCCATTACCTTCTTTCGAAGGGGAGGAATAGCTTCAAATGCCCAAGCCTAAAAAATGTAAATAGGAAGTAAGCAAAAAAAGTCATAATAACTATATTCAATATAAATTAATAGATGAGTAAAAATAGTGATTAATTTTACCATGAAAGCCCAAGGAAAGTCATATAATGTGGTCATCCCTGGGGATAGCTCTGTCAGTAAATATTGGATAGTCAAGTAGAAGCTGTCATATCCCTAGGAATAATTATTGAATTTATCAAAATCCTCAACACGCGCCAACAAATCATCTTCGATGGCCTTGTTGACGTCTCTTGCCAATACAACCAAATGGGCAAACCAAACTAAGCACAATTGCCCCCTGTACTACTTTAGTATGGTTTTACCCATGAGATCTGTCATCAAATCCAATGCTTTGTAGCCACGTCCAGCAATGTCCAATAACCCATCTATTTTTTTCTTGGTTTGTTGGTTTTGCTGGTGGTCGTTGGGACAATGCCTTCCCTCTATTTGCTTGTGGTGGTTTGGCTGTCCTGCTTGCCTTGGACCCTTTGTGAGGTGTTCCCTTAGCGATAGGTTCTTCTGGACGATCGCATATTAAGCCCGTTACTATGGCAAACTCTTGTAAGCTAAAACAAATCGGCATGCCACAGTAGTTGATCAAGATTACATCTATCTTTTTGCCCCCTCCTACGAATCTTTATCATCCTCTACGTTCTTGATTCCACACTTGAGAAGATCATATACCATCTTTATTTGAAAATGGGCAGGGGGGTCCTTGTTCAGCTCAAGAAAGCATCAAAAGCAGATCCTCTTAAAAAGCCCGTCTATGTTTTCCTTCTTCATAATATTCCTAAAATAATTAAAATTTTTCCCAAACTGATATTTAAGTACAAATTCACCAGTTATTTCTTTTGGGTCATCTATCGGCATCGCAACTTGAAACTTGTCAATGCTAATAGTTTTGACAGGATCATTCTAGGATGTCGATATTAATTCACACTCCATTGGGGATCTATTATCATCATATTGATGATCATCCCCCTTTTCACTGTCTAATACCTCCTCTTTCCCACTTTTATTTTCTTCATCACCATCTATCGATCCTTGTCTACCTTGCTCAATATTATTTTCATATCTCTCCTCAGCTTCAATTTTCCCTGATTGAGATTATTCAGGAAGCTCCTCCGAATCCCTCTGTACTGTAGCCTTTGTTGTTGGGTGGTCAGAAGTTGATCCACTTTCACTTTCTTTTCTTTTGGGAGACATGTTTTACCTACAAATAACAGAAAAAAATTACATTAAAATTGATGTATGCATAAATTTAAAAAAATACATTACAAACACCACCAATACCGACACACCAACAACCACCACCACAAATACAACCAACCAATGCTACAAACACCACGAATACCGACACCACCAACAACCATCACAAATATCACTAACCAATGCCACCAACAGCCATTATAAATACCACTAGTGCCACCACGAAGACCACCAACACCACCACTACGACCACCAACACCACCAACACCATCCAATAATACCATGACAGTCCATGAAACACTATAAAAAAATTAGGGTTTTCTCTAGTTCTTCCTACGATTTTACCATCAAAACTCAAAATTGTAAATCCATTCTTGAATATAATACAACTAAAAATCTACTTTTTCATCATTAACTTAAAAACCCTTATTTTTTCTTTAAATATAACAATATAGAACTCTTCTCAAACTCTGTTACTTATGAAGATAAAGAAAATGACTGATACAAGCAAGAATGAAGTCAAAAATAACACCTATGTGGTCAAAAATGAGAAGAAAATCATTCTATTGTGAAGGATTGAGCAATTTATTGAGTAGTTGTTGTCTGTATTATTGAGAGAGAGAAAAGA